>NW_004798381.1:37983-40230 GCF_000002075.1 Aplysia californica
CAAAGTTATTTTTGTCACTGTAGAGAAATCTAGGTATCGTTCTCCCCGCACAAGAAGAAAGGTGCATGAAACTGCTCTTCGCAGCACCAATTTGGTGCAAGCTAAAAATTTGATCCAAGTTTCGGCGAGCCTATCTACTACACTAGTAGAGTCTACGGTTACTCAAAGAAGAATGGGTATCGAAACTGTTGTCTCCCTCCTTTGTGTAACAAGTCCTGGTGCTGCAAGAAGTAATTAAAAATCTTTAAATCATCTCAGATTGTGCACATAGTGAGTTGTTAGTATTGTTTCACTTTATTGCAGCTTTTATGCGGTTTCATCTAGAAACAGTTGTAAATATTGATATATATCGATTGCGGGATATCCTGCAGATTCTAATTGACTTTCTCCAGAAATCTTAATAGTAGCTTCTAAGCCTATTTCCCATTTGCTCACTTTCCAATCATGCACCACCTTGTCTGCAACTCAGGTGACGCCACTGAAACGGAAACAGATATTAGAAAAAAGCGCCCAAAAACGCAAAGTTCACCAATGTTTAAAAATCTAGTAAAGGAAGTTGTGAAAAGATTAGTTGATCTTTCTCTTTATTTTCTCTTTTAACATTAATTTTCCATCCCTGTGACATTTAAACAATATTTAATTTCTTTAACAGAGTTTTGAAAACCTAATGATTTCAGTGGCGCCATAACACAAGGACCTGCTAAACCATGAGTTTTTAAAGTCACATGCACTGTACATGTTCACTAAGAAGTGGCTTCTAGAGACAATAGAGTGGGGTGCCCAATAGACAGCATTTTTGGAGTAAACATATCCTGCAGGGTGAAAATGGGCTTTGCACTAAACCAAATGTCATCGAGGAAATGATCCCTCTTTATAAGACAATCGAGGAATCATGAACACATTGCCATGCTCTGATCCATGTCATCTCGGCCTAGCGAAGATGAACATGGTATAGTCGTAGGTTAAGATCTGTCATGAGAACGCAGACTTTTGATGTGTAGGAAAGTCCTAGCTGCAGATCGTCTACGGACAGACATCTCATTGGACTCGGCTACTGAAATTTACACTCTGATGATGTTTAAAGGGCTGCGCATGGTGCGTGTTCGGCCTGAAGTGGTCATTTTTTAAAGAACTTTTTAGTTCTGTTTCGCTATAGATCCAAACTGACGGAACTTCTCTACTCATGACGCCAAAGGTCTTGAGGGCACCTAAGCATTCTCTCCATGCCGTGCGCAGAACTTACGAAATGTCAGGGGTGGTGAGTTTGTGGAGAGGTAATGTTCAATACAAAAAGCTCTCTGCTCTTTCCTATACGTAACCATGATCTCAGCAGGCAAACAAAATTTGGGAAAAATAATATCTGCAGACTTCTGTTGACTTGTTAGACTGCTGTACCTTGCAATATGGCGCGTTGTTGCAACTTTTAAAGGTAGGCCTAATGCAAACTGGTGCGTCATGCTATGAAAAGGGCGACAAGGTTGAAAGTGGGTTGTTTTTTTAATGCGCTATATAGAGCAAAATCATTCTATGGACTTTCTAAAATAAATATCAGACAAATTCCTTTTGGCTTCCAAACATTATGTTCAAATCTGAAACGCAAAACTTCAGTATGGAGGAAGATAGTTACAAAACAAGTTGTAAAGTGTTTTTTTGGACCACCCTGTAAATGCTTCATAAATACCAGCTGTGTGGTGAATCAATATCTAGGCTTTAGGCGCCCTCTATGTTGAGTCAAGCAGACACCTACTGGCGCCTGTCCGCGTCGATCTTCAGCCGCTTAGGTTTCGGCGTTCTCTATGTTATCGCCCATAGGGAGAAAACATAGAGAACGCCGATTTCAGAGACTGACCCAGTAAGTGCCGATAGGTATAAAAATTCCCTTTAGATTTCCAACTTGCCCCGCACAGAGCTGGCAGACTGCGCGTGGCTTTAATCACCGATTGGCGCTGTCGGCTTTATCGGAATCCAAACTACAATCTTACTAGGCTGAAAAACTGGGAAGGGCGCCTCGCTGTCAACTCACGACCGGAGTGCTTTCTTGTCGTGCCTCCATTAAAAAAAAAAGTGAAAATGTGACTTCTTCTTAGGCCGGTCCCAGACTGGCTCTGTAGGGCTGACCTGTCGGTGGCCTGGCGCACGCCGTGTGCGTGTCAGCACAGCCGCACTATGGGTTGGCGCCTGTGTCTCAGCGAGCGCGAGGCACACTCGCTGTGTTTCAGCACAGCCGCAGGGTGTGTTGACGTGTGT
>NW_004798381.1:40560-41896 GCF_000002075.1 Aplysia californica
TTCAGTCGAGAATAAACACGAAGCGAGGCGACACATGTCCGCCATTTTCACAACACTGTTGAATAACACGTTTGACGCATCGCGCAGCTCTGCTGACTAAAAACAGACGACACAGCTACGCTGCTTTAGCACACGATAATGTTTACATTTATTTGCACGGTGCGAGCCAGGCCACCTACAGGTCAGCCCTACAGAGCCAGTCTGGGACCGGCCTAAATCTGATTCCCTGTGAGGACTTATCTGTTGACATCCACCCCTTGGTGCTCATATGACCTTATGCAGTTGCGAGCGCCGTAAAACCTCTACTAAAACTAATAAGTACAGTCAAACGCGTCCTTGCATTGTACCGCCTCCCGTTATACCGTCAGCCCCGTTTACCGCCATGTTTTGCTTATGTACGAAAACAACAAACTTCTTCTTTCCTATCAAACATCTATCGTCCTTATCTCCCCTTCTTCTTTTTTATGTTTGTTACTCTCTTGTAACACCTCTAATCTTCCTGCGCTCATATCGTTTTGCAAGTGCTATAAAACTCTTACTAAAACTATAAACGCGCCCTTGCATTGTACCGCCTCCCGTTTTACCATCAGCCCCGTTTACCGCCATGTTTTGCATATGTACGAAAAAAACAACAAACAAAAAACTACAATAGCAAAAAACAAAAACAAACACCCCTTCCCCCCCTCCTCCCCCATAAAAAACCCACAAAAACAAACAAACAACCCCTTAACCAATAAACAAACAAACCGTAATGAGAGTGTGCGCACCAGGTGGCACAAACAGACAGAGGCGTTTGTTGATTGGTTTGTTTTGCTCGGCTACGAGGCGGTGAACGACTCGCTGTGGACATTTTATGAGAATGCCAATAAGTTATAAACCACGCCTTTGCTTTATAGGTATGCCAATAAGCCACACTTTTACTTTATAGGTATGCCAATAAGCCACACCTTACTGTTGTTTTGATCCCGAAGACAGAGCTGATGGGTTTGTATCGACGTATTGGTGACTTTTGTGAGCTATCACTCTACCTTGCTAGGTGCTAAAACGGGCCCCTAATGTCGCAACCTGGCGCGTTATTGTTCGCTTGATCTCCCTCTGTGTTACATCAGCTCGGAGGAGAGTCTAGTCGTGTCTTTAATGGTGGGTTGTAATTTTTTTTCAAAGAGTACAAGGGAGGGGGGAGGGAGCAGGTGGTTGGTGGATGGTTGGAGGGCGTTGCTGGTAGGCCCTACTTCTTTATTTTCCCTCTGTCGTTTCTGTCTGTCTCTCTTACTTTTTCCCCAGCAGTAAATTACCATAATAATTGCGTCGATGTGCTTCTCTCTACTTAAAACAC
>NW_004798381.1:41996-44759 GCF_000002075.1 Aplysia californica
TGTGTGTGTGTGTGTGTTTGTACATGTACTTGTGGAATGGGTCGGGGGAAGGGTAGGGAGGGGGAGGAAGCAACGGGGACTCACGGGTGTGATTATTTGATTACATGTTTTTCAAATAATACCACACTAAACTTATGTAGAGCCTTTCGCTTGCTCATATTATCTCAACTACACAAAGGCGCATTCATGAAGCCGTGATAAGTCTTGTGCGTGTTAACGTGTGTGCGTATAAACTGAATGCCCCAAGGCGAGGAAAAAAGGGAAAGTAAAGGTTTCGAAACAAAAACGAAACGAACGGAGTAGCTACCCTCAAACAAAGAGCGCATCGCACATACTCCTTAGATGAGCAGTAGAGGCGTCGGCAAGTGCCACAGCTGTGAGCGAGATCCAGTGTTGTACCATAGCCTTGATGAAGCGGCCAGGAGCTTCGTTGCAGTACACAGAAGCCCGAGCTCGATTCGCGTATAAAGGCAGGGTCGAAATCCGCCTCTTGGCTCCTTCAGGATGTAATGGACAAAGGATGAGGGATCAGCAGCAAAGGTAATGCTGTGATACATTTCAAACCAACATTCACACACCAGAAACACAAATTGCGTTGGCAAGTTATCGCCTCTCTTTTGTATTTCTGTGTGCTCTGAATTTCGTTTACTGATATTATATCGAGCAGCAGTTCTTAATAAAGTTCCAAATTAAAAAAGAACCCCCAAAACAAAGACAAAAACAATTTTTTTTTAAATTGAAAAATCTTTATGAATACCAAAATGCCCCAAAGGTTGGTCGAACTACCAGCATGCACCACCACACTGAGTTAAGTCAATGGGAGCGTAAAACACCTACATTAAAAAAGAAAATAAAAACTAGTTGTTCAAATTGGTAGATCTTGCGTAATAATAATAATAATAATAGATAGCATTTGTATAGCGCATATTCCCGCTCAACAGCAGGCTCTATGCGCTTTACACTATATTATTACCCCAGCAGACCATAGAACACTCCGAAACATTCTCAGCTTCCCGGGAAGCATACAGTGCCGTAATGAAGACTAGTGGCTACCCTAAAATAACAAAGTTCTTTTTGCTCAGTATCTAGATTTGAGAAATTTAAAGTAAAAATTTTAAGCTTTGCAACAAGTTTTTTCGAAAGCAATTCTTTGAATATCTTGATAACAATTGCTAATTATAATCTTACGATTTTGATAAAGCAGATAGAACATTGATTTCTGACCTCATGGGCATGGTCTTAGTTTCAAAACCACCCAAAAAGTCAAATAAAAGTTTGTAATTATTTTGTAAGGTAGCGAAGCAGTCGCCGACATTCTTTGATAACTGACAGGGTCGAAACGTATTTTTCTGTGCTCTGAATTTCGTTTACTGATATTCGTCACAAGATGAACAAAAATGTTTTTTTTTCCTGCACCAGTGATGCAGACAAGTTGGGATCGGTTTCAGTGGCCACAAGCAAGTCTAATTGAATGTTGTCCAAATACACCTTAGTTAAGGTTTTTTATTACAATTATCACTACACTGTGTTGAAAGACAATTGATCAGGCTACAACACAACATTAAGTTCACTTTTTTATCTTCAGTAAGTCCAGAGTTATCACTGTTGTTTTACTGGGTCCAAAAGTAGACTTACTTAAAACAGCAATAGGAAAAACTTTAGTTAAAGTGCTGTTAAATGGTCTACTTTAGTTCTCAAAATCAATATCAACCAAAGTTTAATACCAACATTGAAAACACCACTTATTTGGATGAAAAATTCGGTTTCCTGTACAAATGTCACAAGGAAAAGTTTAACTCGATTTTTTAAATACTAGTGCATGTATTCATCATCTGTTTGGCTGAATTTGTTTTATCAAGAACTTCATTGCCTTCCCACCCCTTATGACGTAAAAATTCTGGAATTTTTTACTATGGCTAATCTTGATTTAATACAATGTCAGACTCATAAATTGGGAAGGAGGTGGAATTTGAATTGGGGAGGGGGAGAGGGTAGGGTGGTAGGGATGTTTCCATGACACCCACATCTTTTCATACTTCTTCTTAATAGTTCTATAGGCTCTGTACGCTTTGATTCAGTCAATAAAAAATAAACCATCTTGTAGATAAAGTGCTGATGAAGAAATTACGTAGTTTTGTTGTAATTTTATTTGTTTGCTTTAACGACTATGTATCTCTATCTACTTAATAATACATTTATTTGTAGATCTAGTTGTAGACAGTACGCTGTATTATAAATTGCTTTCTAGTAATCTAGATATATTATAGTACGCCTCGGCGCCCGTGTATAAAGAATCAACAAAGGCTGAGCCTTGCCTATTAGGCCTCCACCTCCACCTTACCAAAATGGTTAAACTGAGCCTCCGAAAAAATGAACACTTTCTTCTGGTCCCAAAGAGTTCACTTTCAGCGGACTCCACTGTATTAATTTTAGTTGGAATTAGAGTTTCACAGCACTTGCATGTAATGCGGTCTAGTTTAACGACGGTTTGAAAAAAAACAACAACAACCATGAGACGCAAATCCATTGTCTGTAAAAATCACTGGGAATTGAGAATTCGAATGGCTCTCTCACGAATTGCTGCGAATAGTGAAAGTGTCATGAATGTTGAATAGTAAAGTCGAACAGGGACAGCTGTACTCTGAGGTCTGTCTAGATGCCAAAGAGTTGGGAAGCATGGTGAGACCAGGTGATGTGTATCGGATGTGAAGTGTTGTAATTTTTTTATGAGGTCTATCTTCCCCAACCTTCTCGCCCCCCCCC
>NW_004798381.1:47153-50221 GCF_000002075.1 Aplysia californica
CCCCCCAAAATGGTACCTTTAACTCAAAATCAGAAAAATCGAGCCATCGGCATACTTTGTGCTGTTGGTGCGAGGATATTCAACGTTAGCAGAAGGACCGTCAGCCTACTGAGACTACGGTACGTTGTGACTTGGCCTATTCAAGACAGACCCAAAAGCTGGTCGTCCAAGGGTAAAAATGCCATCTGAAAACCGATATATATCAAGACCAGGACAGGTCACCCAAGAAATCGTTTCAGGACAGCTGCTCAAACCGCAAGACCTGGACTTCTACACGTCAGCCAGCGTACAGTTCGTTACAGACTGAAGGAATAAGTATTTCAGATTGAAGCTAGCTTGCGTACACACTGACTGTATCAGTCAGGCTACGGCGAATCGCTCACAGAGCAGTGGGACACCATCACCTTCCTTGAACGATTCTCAATTCCAATTTAAACCTCATGATTGGAGTATAAAACTGCACAGAAGATCACATGAGCGATATCTGCCATTTCTTCCACAACACCAACAGCTATTGACATTCCGACAGGACAATGCACTCGCGCACCTTGCCTCCCTATATTTTTTAAACATCCGGAAGAACGTCGCTGCAATGGATCCACGGCCTGCTCTTTCACTAATTTGAGTCCAATTAAGCACCTTTGGGTCAGGATTGATTGTGCTTGCTCATAAAAAAGACGTTTTTGCTTTAAAATAATCTTTTCGCTTTGATATATCTCTGTCAAATACTTCATATAATTTCAATTTCGTGTTTGAAAGAATTATTATTTTCCGAAGGAAAGACAAACTGATCGAACATATACGGTGGTTCCTTTTTTTTCTTGCTTTTTGCTTTTTTGCTTTTTCCTTCCTCTGGTATCCTTAGGATGTTGAGGAGAGGTGCCGGTTTCGGTCCCGTGCTAAGTATGTATTATATCGTCTGTGGCTGATTTGTTGTTCCAGGACCTATTTTACCCCGTCCAGCTAGGTCTTTCTTGGTCTCCTTCTTGATTTGAAGCCGGTTTCTCGGGTGTTGTGAGCTCTAGCAGCTAGTTGTTTCAGGGGCATTCTGGTTAGATGTCCAAACCAGTTGACTCTTGGACGCTCTATGAATTTTATTACTGGAGGTATTCCGGTTTATAGACGTACGGTTTCGTCTCTTACGCGGTCTCCTCTGGTGGTGTTGATGGTTTACGGAAACACCTCATTTCGCATGCCTTTATTTTTCTTTCTTGTGCCTTGTTTACAGACCATGTTTTGCACTGGTATGTTAATGTTGTTATGGAGATGCTATTGATGAGCTGGGGTTTCACTTCGGTTGGGATGTTCTTGTGACTGAGCAGGGATGCTAGCTGGTAGGTCACTGCATTTGCCTTCATAGTTCTTGTTTCTATTTCTTTGTCCATACGCCCATATTGTGTGAAGATGCTTCCCAAATATTTAAATTCCTCTACTTGTTGGAGTTGTGTTCCGTAAAATTAAGATGTTGAGTTTCCCTTGGTTTCTGCTGACCTTCATAACTTCTGTTTTTGAGATGGAAATTTTCATGTTTAGGTGTATATTCCTCATTTAGTTTTTTAGTGTGTTTTTGTAATTCCTCTTCATCTGTCATTTCTGGTCATCAGCAAATAGAAACTCGTTCAGTTCAGTGATATTGTTGTTTTTAAAAAAATTTTTTATCAGCAGTATATTATAATGGAGACCGATACACCATCGGGGCGGTGCCATTGAATGAAGTGTCTTTAGGCCATTCCAAAAGGGGGGACATTTCTTGTTCATACACAGTAGAATTGTAAATGGGCTGATTCATCAATGTCACGCTCATTACTGTGCCTGATCTACAACAGGGAACTGCTGCTTTTTCTTTCCTAATTCTTACTTTTGTCATTTTCCCTCTACTTCTTTTGGATGTTTGTCACCCTCTTGTGACCCACTATTTCCGGGGTGCCTTGATAGTTGAAGCAGACTTTTTGCTGTGGAAGCTAGAGGGATGAGCCGAGTAAGTCTGATTCCCTGTAAGGAATTCTCTGTTGACATCCACCCCTTGGTGCTCATATGACCTTATGCAGTTGCGAGTGCCGTAAAACCTCTACTAAAACTAAACTAAGGAGACATCTCTCTGCTGCAATTTTATTTCAAATTTTTGTTCTTTATGTGCTGAGCTTTTGTGTTTTTGTATTTTGTTGCTAAGATTTCTTTTCTTTAATTCCATAGGCCTATTTTTAAATTGTAGAGGTGTAATTTTTGTTCGTTGTTTTCTGTTTTGTTTGTTAGTTTATTTGTTGTTGTTGTTGTTGTTTTTGTTGGTTATTGTTGTTGCTGTTGCTGTTGTTATTGATTGCATAAGGAGGTTTTGAGAATTGGGTTAGGGGTGGAAATAGATTACATTCGGATGAATGAAGGTGATGTGTATTTTATTTTAATTTGCTTGATTGTTTGGAATTTATTAGTTTTGTATACTTATTTGCTCTTGTCCAGTTGGCGACGGGATAGAATCTGTAACCCTTTAAGGTTAGAAACTTTCTCGTCCCGGCATTCCATCCTACCTTCTTTCAACTTTATGTGTCGAGGGGCGATTCATTAATACAATTTAATAAGAATAATTAAAAAAAAACAGCAAAGAAAAAAGTAACAAATCTTTTGCATTCCAACTTACAGTTTTGTTGTTGTTTAGGCTGCTCGTAAAATTTGCCATGCCTGTGGGCTTATTTTTTAAATATCATTTTCCTCTGGGCCGTTTCGCTTCAAGATGAAACCCACACAAAGTTACGATTTTCTTTGTTTCACCTGTACATGAAACAATAGGGAACAGATGTTGAAACTATTTATGCCGAGAGGGGAAGAAAGAACGAGCTGCGAAAATGTGAACTCAAGTGTGTCTCTCTCTGTCTTGTTTATATTACTGTTTACGTAAAGTATGCTTTAAATATAATATGAAACACATTGGGCTGTATGTATTTGAGAGAGATTGAAAGTAGTAGGATAGGGACTGTGAGAGTGGGTGAACTTGGTGAACTTGTGAGTGAGATGAGGGATTTGGGGGGAGGGGGTGAGAGGGGGAGAGGGAGAGAGAGAGAGAGAGAGAGAGA
>NW_004798381.1:50664-52021 GCF_000002075.1 Aplysia californica
GACGGATCACAGATAGATGGACGGCGGCTCTTGTGGTCTTGAAGCTAAAGTGTTCGCCTCTCAGTCAATAGGTCCCGAAATAGCGATGGCACATTTTCTTCTCTAAAATGTTCTACTTTTACACCCTTTCCTGCTCTTTAACAATGTTCTGTCGTCTGCTTTCGTCTCCCCTTTCTGCCCTCACCCCCTCACCTCCTTTGACCCCTCGCCTTCTCGGATAAGGGCGAAAGATCTCGGAGGTCCTGTGTGCAGGTTGCGCACGTTAAAGACCACTTTGTTGTCCAAAAAGACTCGGCTTTGGCCGCCACCCGTGAAAATTCAAAATTTTCTACCAACTGAAAATGCTTAATGTGTCCCGCGTGCTCATGTGACCTTATGCAGTTGCGAGCGCCTTAAAACACTTTCAAAACAAAGCAAAAAAAAAACAAAAACAAAGACAGACGGACAACCGGCATCAGGCGCTTCTTTGTCGCAGGCAGGACGACTCGAGTTCGATTTCATAAATTTTTTTTATCAAGCATCTCGGTCTTTTTGCTGTGATATTGTGTCCCTGTTAGCCTGCCTCCTAAATGATCTATATTGTGTCCTTGGGCGCGTAAAAATGCCTGCATTAAAAAATACCCAAAACAGATGGACAGGCAAACAGCAGCTAGCCAGCGGGACAGAAAGTGGAAGCCAAAAGAAAACAATATAATCACATTCTTGATCGCCTCGCACGTGACCCCTGACCTCAAATAAGGCAAACACGAACAAGGCTAAAGAGACACAAAAAGCGATGTCTCATACATAAAGAAAGCAGGGACTCTCCTCATGAATTTTTCCTTGTGATAACCTTTTTTCTACACCTGACCCTTTTCACAAACTTTTAGTGGCTGGTAGGTGGAGTGCTCGGGTGTGGTTTGTTCCTTCTTTCCTAACAATTACACGTTGTCGTTATCTCTCCTTTTCTTTGTATGTTACTCTCTTGTAACATTTCTAATCTTTGGCTCTTATTATGACCTATATAATGAGTTGCAAGTGCCATAAAACTCTTACTGTAACAAAAAAGAAATACAAAATAAAGCAAAAACAACAAATTCTTATGTCTGGAAATTTAATTGTAATCAGCGAAATGTTATAGTTTGTAAGCGTTTGAGTACTAAATTGGCTTCTTGGACTGTATCCTTCCGGAGAAGCGGAGAATGTTTTTGAATCTTCTTGGATCTGCTCTGGTAATCAAAGTAAAGGGCACAGAGTATGCTGAAGGTATGGAGTTGCGTTAAATAAAGGCAATCTTCTTCTTCTTCTTCTTCTCCTTCTCCTTCTCCTTCTCCTTCTTCTTCTTCTTCTTCTTCTTCTTCTTCTTCTTCTTCTTCTT
>NW_004798381.1:53907-55764 GCF_000002075.1 Aplysia californica
TATATATATATGTGTGTGTGTGTGTGTGTGCGCGCGCGCGCGTGTGTGTGTGTGTATGTGTGTTTGTGTGTGTGTGTGTGTCTGTGTGTGTGTGTGTGTCACAGTGGCGTCCAAAAGAAACTTAATAATGTAATCACCAAATCATCGTGTTAAAGCGTCGCATTACCCCATTCTTACAGCATGCCAATTTAAAGCTTTAAAAATTCTGCATCATCTGACGCGTTAATGTTTCATCTATGTTAACAGACGCCTGAGATACGGTCACTCAAAACTGACCTTAAAAAATCAGGCTTTGCAAAATTGTGAGACGTCAAAGAAACGTATAATTGTATTCGCGCATGTATTGTGGATCATCAATATTGAAAGTGTGGACATACATTGGATATCCAATGAATGGAGAATTTCGTCTCTGCTATAAACAATATTCCATTTCGATATCTTGCCTCGATAGTTTCAAACAAATTGGAAAACGGAGCAGTCTCAAATAGTAGGCAAAATTTGAACTTGACAGCAAATTTCTTTAATGTGCTCATTGTTATTTTGCTTCAGAGCGACTGGTTTTGTGTAATGCACGAACCGTGTGGGCATCGACTCTATTAAATTTTTGGACTTAGATCTAATTATTTATAATTTGTCACTACTTCCCATATGCCACAGAGTGTTGCAAACAAAGGGTCTGAATTAGGAGCAAGGTCGCTTTTATTCAGCTGCTATTTCATGGAACTACACTTTTCACATACCTGTAGAATTCATATCGGGGCTACATACTTACCACTCAAATGTTGATTTGATTTGGTTTTCATAGAATTATCTAGTGGCATTGGCCCTGTGAGAAAGTGCTTTGCTATGTATGGTGAAGTCTACTTGAATGACACCATGACGAAAACAAGGGTAAGACATGACGTTCCACCACTTGCGCGATGTAATCCACAAAGCCATCCGGTGATTCCCAAGAAGGCGCTTTTGTTTATTCCACCCCAGACCACATAAAACCTTCGCAGTTTCGTGGCCTCTGATTATCACTGACAGATGATTATATTGTGACCCATATTTTACCTACACAGTCCATGAAGCGAAAAAGGTTTCGTGCTCGATCCGAAACCAAAAGCTCCTAAACAAAAAACAAAATTAAAACTAATGAATACGTGTAACTGTTCACTGACTGTGTTCAGTCCAGGTTTTGCGTGGTATTTGTAACTGCTCTGTTTTCCAGTCTGTTTGAAAATAAAGTCAGAAGATACTATTCATAACAGAGACAATAATATTCTCTTTTCGTTTGATATTCACTACATGTCCATTCCACCATTTGTTGATGCCCTACAATATACGCGTGAACACACTTTTGCGTTTCCCTTTATTTATAGTAGAGGATTTTACGGCGCTCGCAACTGCATAAGGTCATATGAGCACCAAGGGGTGGGTGTCAACAGAGAAGTCTTTACAGGGAATCAGACTTAGACTGCTCTCCTCTCTAGCTTCAACAGCACAAGGTCTGCTTCGACTATCAAGGCACCCCCAAATAGCAGGTCACAAGGGAGTGACAAACATACAAAAGAAGTTGAGGATCAGGAAAGAAAAAGCAGCAGTTCCCTGTTGTAGATCAGGCACAGTTATGAGCGTGGCATGAATCAGCCCATTTCCAATTCTACTATGCTTGAACGAGATGTGTTCCCCCTTTGGGAATGGCTGATTTCGCACAGTTTTGCCAAGCCTGATTTTTTAAGGTGAATTTTGAGTGACCATATCTCGGGCGTCTTTTAACATAGGTGAAATATTAATATGTAAGATGATGCATAATTTATTTAGCTTTAAACTGATGTGCTGCATGAGTCTGTAGTGCAAGGCTGTAATATATAT
>NW_004798381.1:57429-70212 GCF_000002075.1 Aplysia californica
TCTCTCTCTCTCTCTCTCTCTCTCTCTCGCAGGTTTTTCTTTCCCCATGTATTGGTCTCCCACTCACAACGACAGCCAGCAGAGAGAGATCGCAAAGCCAAGCGACGGTCAGGAATTTATGACCTTTTTTTCTTCTTCTCTTTTGCTGAAGGCATTCACACCTGTGTTGGATACATACAGAAACATAGCCACCGCCCCAAAACTTCGTAAACTTCCGGACTGCATCGTTCTTTAAGGCTTTGGAATTATGTCGAAATTCGAGTGTTGAGCAAATTGCTGATCGCATACGGAGGACAAGAGGGTAAGATCACATTTTTAAGCCTATTTTTTTGTTTTTGTTTTGGTGTTGCTGTGTCGGCCTTTTGCTTTTTGACACACTCTTCAGAGTTGTTTTAGATTCATTAAGACCTCTTTTCTTTCTTGTCTTTGCCCAAGGTACCATTGTTCTAGATATTACTTTTTCTTCACTGTTATTATGCAGTATATGTTTTTTTAGACAGTTAATGGTGACCAATCTTTACGCCCTTTTCGGCACAACTCAGATCATTTAGGAAGTAGCTTGCTTTGCTTCAACTCTGTGTATCAGGGTGCACATGGGCAGAGTGGATCATAATATCCCACAGACAGACAAAGGTACTAGATATAATGATAACGTCCGAACACAGAAATTGAACGTACGCCGTTTGCAGTTTGCATGTAACTGCACAGAACTGTAATATTACACCCGAGACATCGGTTGGTGCGATTTTGATTCTACGTACATTTTGTTTAAACCCAAAGAAATTTTAAGTTTGCTACTGGCGTTACTTTCTTGGGTCCCTTGAGAAACATTGCTTTGTCCTTTTTTTAAACTTAAAGTGTATTATGTCACGTGTTAATATTTTGAGCTGTTCGATTTGTGGCATCTTATGGGATTACTTTACTCTTTAACGAGGCGTACCGTCAGACTTTCCTTGTAACAAAGTTACAAAGAACACAGTTTCTCGAAGGTCATAACATGGATGCCATGGACTGGCCGCGTTCTTACCTGACATTACTCCAATAGAGTACATTTAGGGTGATATTAACCGTAAAGTGCGTGCAAGAGGCCTTTTTATTTTACAAATCTGTTGCACTTGAAGGTTAGGCATAATTCCTCAACCAAATTATTGAAAATTATAGAAAAGATCCATATATGAAGACGTGTCTTGTTCTTTTACATGTTAAAAGGAGCCAAAACAGGTGAAAGATATGTTTTTAATCACTTTTCGAATTTTTGCTTAGTTGTATATATATATTGTGAATGCTCTGACTGCAACTCGGCAGAAATGCTTTGGAGGCCCCAGCCGCTATGTTGTAACGCGTAGATGGATGACCAAGGGAGGAGGTTTATTTATCAAATATCTCCATCTGTTTGCCGGAGTGTTCTATCCAACTCATCTAGAGTAGGTTACAACAGGCTTTGATATGCCAGCTATCAACTGATCTAATTTATGTCGAAGGGGACGTACACTGTTTACATTCTTTTTAATCAATCACTCTCGAGGTCGATGAAATGCCCGTGGCCAGTCTGTTAGCTCAGCTGATAAGTTTTAAAGTCTCCGCACGCCCATTTGGCTTGGTCCAGTCGGAGGTGGACGTTAGATCCTGAAACTGTGTCCCCTAAATAACCGTGCATTATTGAAATGGATGTTAAATCTACACAACAACAACAACAACAATAACAACTACAACATCAACAGCAACAGCAACAGCAACAACAACAACAACAACAAAAGCATCCGCTTGTGGTAATAGAGACCTAACAGTGTTGAAATGATTTGTTCGCGTGTCGTTGTAATCTGAACACGAATTACAATTTGTGCTTGAGCGAAGTAGAGTACCATAATTTGTCGTGTCGTGAACTAAACATTGTGCACAGGTCGTGGCGATAAATATGTCCAAGGTGTCTACCGCTATTATGCCCTTCTTCTTGTTTTTTTTCTTGTTGTTGTTGGTATTGTTGTTTTTGTTGTTTTTGTTGTTGTTTATGTTGTTGTTGTTGTGTGTGTGTGTGTGTGGTAGCCTATCCGTTCGAAATGTTCAGAGCCCCGAAGAGCGTGCTCTTTGCCAGGGCCACCGCCTCCCATGGGTAGCGGGTGAGGCAGTCCAACCTCCCTGAATCCTCCCCGAAGAGATGCCACCGCCGGGCCTCCGTGGCGGGGCATCTCTGCAGCCAGTGCTCCAAATCTTGGGGCTCCTCGCTGCACAATGGGCAGATTGGGTCCGATGTTTTGTCTATTCTATTTTTGTAGGCCCGAAGCCCAGAGAAATGACCGGTCCTGATTTTTGCCAGTAATGACTGGTCACTGCGGGACATAATAAGAGCCTCTCGTTTTAAAGAAAATGCCCTGTATACTTCCTTCGTCCACGTGTGGCATATAGGGGGGTCTTTTGTAATTAGTTTTATCTGGGCGCACGCACTGTCATAAGTAATTTGGCGGCCTGGACCCGGCAGCGCTGTTGCCAGTTTGGCATTACTGTCAGCGAGATCGTTGCCGAGGATATCGCGGTGACCAGGGATCCACTGAATCGTGGGTTGAGGTATTGCATTATTTATGCGTAGTCGCATTTGGTCGAAGGATGGTGATGTTCCCACTAGTGCCATGCATAGTGACTGACTGTCGGTGAAGATAGCGACTGAGTTGGATGCATCGCACTCTTTGTCAATCCAGTCAATGGCCATTTCCAAGGCTCTCCTTTCTTCCTCGAAAGAGCACGTAAATATGGCGCCTTTCTCCCTCAATGTCTCGACAACGGTAGGGTTGGACGGGTCCCCCGTTGTGATGACGACTCCAGCGCCGCCGTCAGTTGTTCCTGTCCTAGCCGAGCCGTCAGTGTAGATATTGTACTGTGCGCCAAGCTCTCGTGCTCGACGAACAGTAGCGCTTTGAATCTTCCCACTGGAGTCACTCCTTCCGCTTATGCGGACATCAAAGTGATGTCGGGGTTCGAAGTAAGTGATGGGCCTCCTCTCGCAGTCGAACAGATGTGGGCTCTTTTTGCTGACGTCTTCGGCCCTTTTTCGGAAATTCCTGCGTCCTTTTAGGAGCCTGTGCACTTGTTCCGTTGCCGCAATTCGTCGAGGGTGTTGTTGTGTTGTTGTTGTTATTGTGTGTGTATGAGTGGTAGCCTATCCGCTCGAAATGTTTAGAGCCCCGAAGAGCGTGTTGTTGTTGTTGTTGTTGTTGTTGTTGTTGTTGTTGTTGTTGTCGTTGCTGTTGTTGTTATTGTTGTTGTTGTTTGTGCAAGGCTGGCAGTATCAAATTACAGTAGCTAGCCAGAACTTCCAGTGAAACAATTGTGAGCTTCTCAAGATTTTGTAAGATGGAATGGTGCTGTGCACCTTCCTTTCATGGCCGAAATCTAACCATTAAGTCTGAAGCTAACCGTCTTGTGATGGTAAAATGTTCAGAACTGGCTATACATGCGATAACGAAGAGCTGTGAATAGAAATAATACACTAATAATAATAATAATAATAATAATATATAACATTTATAGAGCGCATTTCCAAAAAAAGTAGCTCAATGCGCTTTACATTGGAATACCCATTTTTCAAAAACCTTTCTTACTACTTCCTTTCTGCTCAAGCAATATACATTAATGCACACACACACACACACACACACACACACATACACACACACACACACACACACACACACACACACACACACACACACACACAGAGAGACTATTTTCATCCAGACATAGGAAAAGAACAAATATAATGAAAGATAACGTTAAAAGCTTATGAAGGATAGGCCTGTAGGAACAGAAAATGTTATACGCTATCATTAACCCTTTCATACCCATAGCACCACCGTCTCTGGTATAATGCTTGGCCGTCGTACAAGAGGGACCCGAATTCGATTCTTGTGTGTGGAGAATTCATATGCACCATCTCAGTATTTCTACTGTGAAGTTGTACTATTTTCGGCTTGGGTGGTCCTGACAGGCAGGGTCGCGGCGCTCCTCCTAATTGACCCAAAATTTGTCGATGGGCACACAAACCACCTACAATAAAAAGGAAACCCACAAAGCAATCGCGGACTAGGATAGGGACTGAAGATGTTAAATGATTAAGGCTTTTCCTACTCCTTGCTACTTATGATTTCTTTGTCATCTTAGTTTGATATAATTTGCCCCAATTAGACCTGTTCCATTTCTTTAGCAATTTTTGTCTCGTGAGGTCTACGCTATTAAGGGTTATAATATTCCCTCAATGTTTATAGTTGATGAATATCGAATAAAGTTAGTTTTGTCATTGAACATTCTGTTGCTCCTTCCCTTTCTAGAAAGTTGCCTCACAGATTCCCCGTCTTACGACTTTTTAAAAGAATTAGAATGCATGTAATTTTTACGTCCCCATGGACACAGTTCGGATCATTCTGGAAGCGGGCCTCGGCCTTGCCTGACAGATCCAACCTGTACTGAGAGGGATACAAGGTTCCAGTAGGTCTTCTGTGTGCAACAGTGAAGCGTAAGACCGTTACATCCGAAACACGGGTCTCTTATGACTGATTTGTCTTATTGTTTATGTATCTCGAGATTTGTGCTTGGATGCAATAGCCTCCTCACCCTAAGTTTATTGTAGAGGGGGCGGGATGAAGATATGTGAGGGAGAAGGCGTATAGGAAAAAAGGTTTAGAATTTAGCCGGACTTATCAAGGCGTCAGTCGGAACACCGACGTCTCAATCCTTGTCAAAGATATTACAACAAACTTCTAACACTTCTCTCGTTTATACTGCCTGTCCTCCCCGCCCCATCGCGCCTGGACATATTTCCATTAAGTTTCCCTGTAACGAAACTTGGGTCACCTTCCGCCCCTCCAGCCTCCCTGCTCCGTGTTTGCGTTATGCTGCACAATTGACTCCTTGCTAAGATTTTCATCCTAGGACCCTACGAGGTATTCCCCATGATCAAAGCCCGAGTGCTTTGCCGAGGACATAAAGCCAATTTGTGCGGCGGGGGAAAAATAAATACGACTTCTGAGGATTGTCTTACAACTAGGCATTAGCGTGGAATTTGCCTTCTTGATTTCTCGCGATCCCTTCCAGGTTTGGTAGGGTTTTTTTTTCGTTCTGTTTTTGTTCACCTTTGCGTTGCTCTTATTTTCGCCCCAGAGATCGTCTTGCTTTGTTGGTACTGTCTGCTTTTCAAGTCGGTTGGTTTGCCTGAATTATTCTCATTCCCTCGTCTTAATTCTTTTCCTCCTTCTCCCCCTCCACCTCCTTTTCCTGCTCCTCCTCCTCCTCTTTCTCTTCCACTTCCTCTTACTTCCTCATCTTTGCTTCTTCTGTTCCTTTTTCTCCTTCTATTCATCATCATCATGATCGTCATGATGATGATGATCATCATCATCATCATGATCATCATGATCATGATCATCATGATCATCATCATCGTCATGATCATCATGATCATCATCATCATCATCATCATCATCATCATCATCATCATCATCATCATCATCATCATCATCATCGCCGTCGTCGTCTTCGTCGTCGTCTTCTTCGTCGTCTTCGTCGTCGTCTTCGTCGTATTATAACCCTAGTATTATTGTATCTTCGTATATATATACGTCCTCGTTGTAACTATTTCCTCCCGCCTCACCCCCACTCGCCCCTCCCCCCCCCAAACCCCCCCCCCCCCCCACAAAAAACCCAACCCTAACGAAAACAAAGAAAATAAAAAAGATACCACCCACGTTGAAAGATCTAAAACCCACCTCTTTCGTCTACAAATCAAAAGTATAATAATGGAATCTATACCGTTCATGGAGTTGTTTTAAGATTGCACTCCCGGTAAAAATAAATCCTTGTATTTCACATGACAGTGTGAAATATAAGCAAATTTGCATAAATTACTCCGCGCACTATATTCGCCTTCTGCCTTACATCCCTCTGTTAGCAAAGTAGATTCATAGGACATAGACTTGAATCATTGTATTCCTTGACCATGCAATGTCGTCGCGAGGCGCGCTTTCCATGGGCACACAAATTAAGTGCCAAAAAGCAGTCTCCCCGCCTCGCTACCCGCTACCGAGAGAACGTGCAAACCTTTCTAAGTTGCCCTTAACTTTGTTCTAAATTGAGTCGCATGGTGGGCACCATAATGAACCGGGATTATGCTAGAGTGTGGTGCTATTAACATCTTTTTGTCGAATACAATCATCATCTGTTCTAGTGTGTCATCACATGTGACTTGTCAGGATATGACTTGTCAGGTCCAGCTAAACTGCCCTCTTTCAACTTAATTTGCACAACTGACGTTTTGGAATTGCTTGTTCCGTCCAGACTCCAGACATTATTGCAGCACACCCACCAGAAAAACACAATGAGCGGACAGTGGACGGACACTACACTGACCTGTCACTAATTTCAATAAATGAATTATCAAAACTAATAGTTCAACGAGGCCTAAATAGTGGAAACTATCTGGAAACCAATTAATAAATCTACTTCGGTTTGAATAAATGATCATCAAACGATTGCCGCAATTTGAAATTTGATGGTCACTTTATCAAACAGTTATTAAAACACTGTTTATCCTACTTGCATTGTCTTTCGAATTTTCATTTACACTAATTCTATCACTACATATATTAAACAATCAACTGTAAAAATGAAAGAAGAATAAACTTTAAAACAATATGTCGTAGAAAAAATATGATATCAGACATTATACAAGCATAACACTCTCGGTTAATTACATTTATGGAAATAAAATAAAAAAGTTGCTTCCCTTGTTATTCCGTTATTCTTACCTCCCTTGACAAAATCAAAAATACCTGAAATAGAATAGATCTATGTGAATTCTTCAAAGATCTGACATGATAGACAAAACGAACTACATGTTTAGAATCAGCACACCAACTTCCAAATTACTTGACAGCTTTCGTTGCTGAAAAGCCTTTAAGAAAAAAAAACGTTGACCAATGTAATGCAATGCGCTAGCGAACAACTCCTTTCCTTTGGTTTGCTTTGGTTGTGAAGTTTAAAATCAAAGTCAAAATCATGTCAATTCTAATGACAACATGCCATATCAGTGCAGTTTCTTTCAACTTTTGAATCGTACGTTTTCTGCTTAGTTTGCTTATATTTACCTTATTACTGCCACATGTGGGGTTTGTTTCGCAGAGGGAGGCATACGGATAGCACAACATGTAAATAAGCGTGGCTAAAAGTAAAGGAAAACAATCCAGATTGTCCGACAGGCATGAAACTTGTTTTCATGTGAGACTCTAGAGTGGATCCTCTTATCCAGTTGGCTGGTCATTTGAGCTTTGTTAGTCCTGATGTATTTCGCCAGCTGATATTCGTATGGTATAAAAATGTATTACTCTCATTATGGTGGTTGACCATGATAATCCTACGTATGAAATTGCCAGTTGTAATCACTCGTTGAAACTCGTGATTACAACCTGGCAATTTCACTCGTAGGAAAAATCATGATCGACCGACACTACCCGTGTAATAAATTGTTTATTTCTGATGCTCTTTCCTCTTTTCAAAACACCATTTGTAGACCTGTTCATTCGTGCGCACAGTAGTTAATAATTTGGGTTCCTCAACATGTCAAGCTTTTTCGAATGCAATTTTTTTAATGTCTTAATAACGGCTCAGAATGATTTTACGGTTTTGATTGAGCAGATAGTACATTCGGATTTCTGACTCAAAACGACCTAAAATATAAGAAACAATTTTGTAATTCTGAAGTAATGAACATGACGATGACAATGACAATCTTTATTCATTTCGCAGGGAGAAATGTGTCTTGGTCGTTAACAATGGCAGTAGACGTTACAAAGGTTAGGTGTACTCACGCTTACGCACAACAAGACATGACATTAGTAAATACATGTCTCACGTGCTGGAACAACCCGCTCCGTAAAACATTCTCTCTCTCTCTCTCTCTCTCTCTCTCTCTCTCTCTCTCTCTCTCTCTCTCTCTCTCTCTCTTTCTCTCTCTCTCTCTCTCTCTCTCTCTCTTTCTCTCTCTCTCTCTCTCTCTCTCTCTGGTTGTGTGTGTGTGTGTGTGTGTGTGTGTGTGTGTGTGTGTGTGTGTGTGTGTGTGTGTGTGTGTGTGTGTATGTGTGTGTTTCGTTTACAACCTCACTGCAGTTGGTACGAATGCATTTCTATATCTGTCTGTTCTTGCTTTTTTGGAAATGTATTATTTACTGCAAGTCGATAGTTGAAATTCCAATGTCAGTGGATGGCTATGGTCACTAAGCATTATTTCCGCCTTTTTTAAAGAACGTTTGTATTGTGCAGGTATTCAAAGTTACTTAGGTCGCTACCAATTGTTCTTGATGCCTTTCTGATCAACTTGTTTATTTTTATGATTTGTTGCCTTCCCAAATTACTACCACAGTATGTGATACCAAAATTTATCAAAGTTTCTATTGTGGTGGTGTAGAACACGTGAAAGATGGATGGATTCAGATTGAAAGACCTAAGTTTCCTCAGAAAGTACAGTCTCTGATTTACCTTTTTAACTATGTCGTCTACGTGATTTTGCCATGTAAATTAGTTGTTGATTGTAAGACCAAGATATTTGTATGAATCCGTGATTTCAATTTTTAAAAAAAATTCAATTACGAGTGTCGGGATTGTTGGTTTTTCCCTTCTAAAATCAAAAATAATTTCTGTCGTTTTTGAGAGATTCACCTTCAGAAAAATGGAATTGCACCTTTAAAAAAACCATACATATTTCTTCGATATACTTTTTTAAATCAAAATTTATTAATCCAATAATAGGGGAGTCATCTGCAAATTTGATTAAGCGTGTTGTTTTATATTTACTTCTCTGATAGTTGGTGTATTGTATACAAAACTGGTGACAAAACACAGCCCTGGGGACCGCCGGTATTACAAAGGGTTGTGTCAGATTTTGTGTTGTTCAGCTTAACATAATGTGGTCTGCCTGTCAAAAATCCCAGGACAAATGCTGCAATATTATATGACTCACTAACTCTCATTTTTTCAATGACAGAAAGCGGTTGAATTGTATTAAATGCTGAAGAAAAATCAACAAAAAGTATCCTCGTATACGTTTTAGATGTTTCAAGGTGTTTCCGTTTAGAGTCACAAAAAACAAGACTGTTATGTACAGCATCTTCTATGTTCCTCTCTTGTTTGCAAACTGGAATGGATCTAGATCAAGACATCTTCGTCTTTACACCATTTTGCTGCCTGAGCCGACTCGGTCAGAGCGTTTTTAATTTTTTTTCTCAGCACGATTTATGTCCTTTTATAAACACTTTTCTGTGTGGATTTTACAGAAAAACGCTATCCAAAGGCACACAAATTGTAAATATTCAGTTTTCAGGGACTCTTAAGCTTTGGGAGCCAGCAACTTAGGCAGCCATTTTCTCGTTAGTTTGTCATCTGATAGCCGATAGCCCCCACCTTCTTCAACCGCACATATCTCGACTTCTATTCAAGATAGGTTGGTATATTTTCTTCAAAAACAAGATAAATGAACAAACTTTAAGATAACAGCAATAACCTCGCAGGTCCAGAAATGGATTAGAACATTGCAATTCTAAAATGAACTTCCGTTATAATGATAGAACAATGCAATTATTTGAATATCATGATACCGACTCCGAATAATCTTACGATTTTGATAGACCAGATAGAATATTCAATTTCTGACCTCATGGTCCTAATAACTGAAAACGGCCAAAAATATCAGATACAGCTTTGTAATTTTAAGATAGGGGAGTACCTACTTTCGCCTTAGTGAACAGGAGACAATAAGGTAAATCACATACCCAGGGGATTGAACATCCTTTCTTGTTTAGAAGAGAATTGAATCTTTCAACCCAACTCCTTTATCACGACTCAAGGACCCCCTCTCTTCAACTCACAAACATGCACAAACACCCACCCACACACACACACACACATACACACACACACACACGCACACACACACACACATACACACACAATCACACACATATACACTCAGAACACACGCGCACACACACACATACTCTCTCTCTCTCTCTCAGTCACACACACACACACACACACACACACACACACACACACACACACACACACATGCTCACTTACACACACACACGCACCCGCACACTCACACACACACACACACACACACACACACACACACATACACGCACAATCACACACATATACAATCAGAACACACTCACACAAACACGCCCGCACGCACATACACACGCAGGCACAGACGTACAGACACAACCCGCTTCCTTTCTCCTAATGGGTTGTGCAGTGTTATAAAATAAAAAAAAGTCATCATCCAAGAGTGAAGATAGAGTTCTGGGGGAGCTTGAGACTATTAGTTGATGATGAGGAGCTGTTCAGGGCTGGGTCGACTACCATTTTGGTTAAAGGACAGTCAGCCCGACAGAGCACAACTGGGCCCCTCTGGAATTCCATCGTCGGGGGTGTTTGTCGATGGACAAGATGCGTGGGAAACAGTTCGAAAGTATCCCAAACTTTAACAAAAACCACCACGGAGGGCACAAGAGAGATTTCTCTCGAGCAATGTCAACGGTTTATCTCCCTGCCCAGAACAACTATGGCGTCTATTTCATTCAGCGTGTGAATTACTCCAAATTACGGGTATCTGGAAGTTCATCTTGTAACTTTGTGGGAGCAATATTCTATTGTTAGTAATACATAATAAATCAGGAAGGATGTTCCACGTTTTTGCAAACTTTTGTGTTTGTACCTTTATTCACAACTGTTTTATTGTTGCTGTTTTCTGATCACCAGGCAGATAGATAATATGAGTATGGGTGTCTCTTCAAGCGAGGGGTCTAGGAGTTAAACAAGAAAGTTACTCGTGATAATGTGGACAAAAATTAACAGAAGCAAAAGCAAAAGCAGAAACAAAAAGCAAAAACAGCAACACGAGACACAAAAACGTTGTCTCAGTGTAAACCTAGACAAGTGCTGGGGTGTGACTGGCAGCCGGTGTTTGTGTATATATTGTTCGGTACGAGTCATTCATCAAGCTGTCTACTGTACAGCTTCTTGGTGGGCCGAGTTACATAACTCTCTTTGTCTCTCGGTGTCTCTGTACCACTCTCTGTATCTTTCTGTCTCTCTGGGTTTTTTTTTATCCCTTTGTGTCTGCTCCCCCCACACACATACTTCTCTTCCCTCCTCCCTTTCTCTCTCTCTCTTTATCTCAATTTCCTCCCTCTGCGACCCCATCGACACATTTAAATCATATAGGGGGTAAGCTGCTTCCATCCTACTTATCTTCTGGAGGGCATCCAGGGTTGAGAGGGGTTTTTACAATGGCGTCCAAAAGAAATTTTAAAATGTTATCACCCAATTATCGCCTTGCACTACATGCCCATGCAGGATGCCCATTTAAAGTTTAATAAATGCTGCATCATCTGACACATTGTTATTTCATTTATGTTGGTAGTCGCCCGAGACACGGTCACTCAAAATTGACCTTAAAAAATTAGGCTTGGCAAAATTGTGTGAAATCCAACAAACATAAAAATGTGTTCGCAAGTGTATTGAGATGCATCATTATTGATAAAATGTTCAAGCATTGCACTATCAAATAAATGGAGAATTTTATCTCTGCAATAAACAATATTTTATCATGATAGTTTCGAACAGATCGGAAAACAAATCATTCACAAATACCACACAAAACTTTGACTTAACAGTAAATGTGCTCATTAATATTTTGTTTAGGAGTAATTGGTTTTGTGTAGAGCATGAACCCTTTTCGCATGGACTTGATTAAACTTTGGAATTCAGTCTGTCAGTTCATCCCAAATGTCTCAGAGAGTTGCAAACAAAGGGTCTGAATTGAGCTGTTGTTTTTGACGGATTTTTTTTCTGATCACCTGGTAGATAGATAACATGAGCATGGGTCTAGGAGTTAAACAAGAAAGTCACTCGTGATGATGTGGACAAAAACTGCTGTTTCATTGTGTTTAGAACTGTAGGATTCATATTGGGGCTATTTTTATTTACTGGAGACCACGTTGGCATGTGATTTGGTTTTCCAAGAATTGTTTAGTGGCATTGGCCTTGTGAGAAAGTGCTTTGTCATGCTTGTATATCTCCTTGTCTATTTGAACGACACCATGACGAAAATAAGGGTAAGACATGACGTTCCAGCACTAGCGCGATGTAGTGTTCTAAACAAAGCCATCAGCTGATTTTAATGAGGGTGGTTTGTTCATTACACTCCTGACCACCCCAAACCATGACAGTTTCGTAGCCTCTGCTGTTCACTGACAGATGATTATGTCCAAATTCTAACAAACACAGTACATGTGCAAAAAGGGTTTTGTGATCTACACGAAACCAATTACTCCTAAACGAAATACTAATGAGCTTGTGTAATGTTAAGTCCAGGTTTTGCTCTATTTTAAAATCTTTTTGAAAATTTCATCAAACGATGCTGCTCATCGCAGAGGCAATAGTATTCTCGATTCGTTGATATTCAATATATGTCCATTCCTTCAATGTCGATGCGCCCCATTTCACGCGCGAACACTCTTTTACGCTTCTTTGATTTCGCACAATTTTGCAAAGCCTAATTTTTTAAGGTCAGTCTTGAGTGACCAACAAAGATGAAATATTATTGTATCAAATAATGCAGAATATATTGAGCTTTAAATTAACATGATGCATGAGTGTGTAGTGCATGCCAAGCTTTAACGCGATGACTGGATGATTACATTTTCAAGTTTCTTTTGTACGCCACAATATATATAT
>NW_004798381.1:71817-72799 GCF_000002075.1 Aplysia californica
AATGAAACTTCTGAGGCATAAATCTCGAAAAGTCAGGGTGTCTATAATTACAATTTACTAGGCTACGACTAATAATAGGTGAAGCAGCGTGGTGGTATCAGGCTCTCGTCAATTTTTGGGCATGTAGAGTTATTGGTATCACCTTAAAGCTCGTTCACTTGTCTTTATTTGGATGAAAAAATGTCCATTTATCTTGAATACAAGTCGAGATATTTGCGAATGAAGGAGGTGAGGGTCACCTGTTTTCAGAGGTAAAATTTGTGAGAAAATGGCCGCAAAAGATTAGTTATTTCCTTAACTTTAGAGTCCGCGGTAACTGAAAATTTACAATTTTTGTGCCTTTAATCAACATTTTTAAGAAAAATCCACGCAGAAATGAGTTCTTTAATGGGCATGAAAGGTGTTGAGCCAAAAAAACAAAAATTTGATAAAAATTCACAAACCTGCGGAAAAATGCAAGTTTCTTCCCTTGATTATTTTGACGAGAGCCTGATTCCACCACGCTGCCTCACAAGATGTGTTTAATAAGGTGTAAGTTGCTCTTGTGACATACATTACTACACATCATGACCTCTGCCTCACTCTGTCATTTTAAGCCTCTGTCTGTCTGTCTGTCTCTATCTCTCTCTATCTATCACTCTCTCGCTCTGTGTCTTTCTCTCTTGGGTCTGTCTCACCGTTTGTTGTTCTGCGTATATTGTATATGTTACAGTAAGAACACGTACCTAGTGAATACGCGTAATCACTGAATATTTCAGTGAAAACGCGTGATCCCTGTTTCACTCGGAGATTTCGCGTAATCACTGAAATAATCAGTAAGTACGAGAAATCCCTGAACTATAGTCACAGTAATTACGCGTAATCCCTGACTTGACATGTGTAGTATATATGCAAAAGTTTATTGCTTAAATAGTCAGTTCGGTAACAGATACTCTCTCTCTCTCTCTCTCTCTCTCTCTCTCTCTCTCTCTCTCTCTCTCTC
>NW_004798381.1:72899-75311 GCF_000002075.1 Aplysia californica
ACACACACACACACACACACACACGCACACACGCACACACGCACACACACACATACACACACCTGCTCCACATTCTAAAAGCAAAGCATTTCATTTTTTTTATATGGCAGATACCATTGTTGTTGTTGTTGTTGTTGTTGTTGTTGTTGTTGTTGTCTCAGTTTTCAGTTAAAATCTTAAGACGAAAATCCATTGACGTCGTCACTTGTTAAAACAATTGAGGCTGCTATGACAGCGCGAGTTACACTGAAGTCCTGCTTTACGGCATCAAAACTACACTTTTTGGCACCAGTACAGTTGCATCTTGTGAAGCCTTGTCCACCTGAAGAGGATTGAAAAATCACCGCCGAACGCAGTGAAACTATTTTTTCGGTGTTTATGTCGTGTGTTCAGAAGACGCTCAGGGCACAGATCAAATTGATTTGTGGAATACAAACCACTGGGAATACCAGCTTTTACGGTTATCTTATTATATTGGTCTGTGTCTTCTTGTCTGTCAATTGTGACACCAAGGATATTTCTAGGATCGCCTCTCCCTCGATCAACAAGTGGAACTGGCACACAAACGTTGTCTCCTTGTTTGCCAGCTCGCATTCTAAGTTACAGTAAGAACACGTAGATCTACCTAGTGAATACGCGTAATCACTGAACATTTCAGGGAAAACGCGTAATCCCTGTACAGTGGCGGGGCTATTACGTGAATTCAATGAATGCTCAGTAGTAAGAACACGTAAAATGATAGGTCTAATTTTAAGGATTTCGTGTAATTACTAGAAATTTCAGTGATTACGTGAAACCTCTGAGTGAAACGGGGATTACGAGTATTCACTAAAATATTCAGTGATTACGTGTATTCACTAGGTACGTATTCTTACTATAACATATACACACATCCCGCAAACGAAGTTTATGTCACCACCGCGAAGGAGATTCTTGGACATGGGAAGCTATAATAGAAAGAAAGGAAGCAAAATTGAAGATGCTGCAAGCCGCTGCAACGTATGAAATGGAGTACCGCGAGAAATACAGAGAAAAAGACAAAACAGTTAAAAGAAAGGCGAGAAAAAACAAACAGACGGGAATACATTTAAAATACAAGGTCTTAAAATTCAAGAAGTAGCAAACAGAAACGATATGAGAGAATCGTACCAGACCACCCCCACAGAATGAATTTAACTTTGACAAAGTATAGTCAATGAAGGAATTGAACATAAACACGAACGAATAACCATGCCTACAATTTTATCACCTGTCATGAAAATGAAAAGTAACAAAATTTCAGGAGATGACAGAATCACCACTGATATGCTTAAGACGATTGAAAAAGAAGGTTGTGGGATATTACTTTTATTATTTAATGAAATTCTTGAAAAAGAATATCTATGGAATCGAGAAAGGGAAACATGATAAAACAACTAAAAAGGAAGCTTTAAAAGGCTGGTAATTGGAGGGGAATAACGCTTTTATCACTGCCTGGAAAATGATTTTGCTGATCCACGTTGCCTATTCAGTTTGTAGTTTAGGAGATAATGCTGTCAAGCTACTTGGCATCGTTTATTATTGCCAGGGGTTCTCCGTTAACAGTCGTTGGAGTAGTTTCTGGTAGCACTTCTGTTTTGGAAAAAAATCATTACAAAGCTAATGTTTCTGCAGATCCTGCTAATTTTTCGGATTTTAATTGAATTTCGTGTACCTTGGCGTTTGATAGGCACATTTTATCAACAAAATCTAAATCTAAATCTCCAAAATGTGTGCTATTTGTCAATGTAATGCCTGTTTCAATGTCTTTATCCTGTCTCATTATATCGATCACAATTCCAAAAAGTACAGGTGATAGTGCATAGCCTTTTCTAACTCCAGTATTTATTCCAAAATGTGTTGATAGTTACCCTATAACTAGGGTATATAGCAACTTGCTTTGGTAGATTATAATGGTTTCATACAGTTTATTATTTATTTTGAGGGGGGGGGGGGGTGCTATAAATTTCAAGAATTTTTCACAGGGCCTTTTCATCTGTGCTGTCATGGGCTTTTTTCAAATCCACAAAATTCAAAACAATTGGGACATCACATTCTTTGCTTTATTTTACTATGTATCTTAGAACAAACAGTTGATATGTACATGATATCCCAGGTCAAAATTCCGTTTGTTCCTCTCAGTCTCCCAGTCTCTTGCTATTTTGTTACTTGACAAAAGAATAGAGCAAAACTGTTTTCCTGTCTGATCAAGCTAAATGGGAAAAAATCACTATAAGTGCCTTTAGCAAGGAAACAGAGTCGGCACAAGCTGAACCATGAACTTTGAACCCATAATCTCACGATTACGAGTCCGGTAGCTTAACCACTAAATTACCGACGCCACCAGAGATAGATAGATAGATAGATAGAGAGAGAGAGAGAGAGAGAGAGAGA
>NW_004798381.1:77535-79010 GCF_000002075.1 Aplysia californica
GCTCTCTCTCTCTCTCTCTCTCTCTCTCTCTCTCTCTCTCTCTCTCTCTCTCTCAACCACACTGCCGTTATAACCACCTCACTTCGTCCCTCCAAGCGACAGGGCAATAGATTTTGATCCACTTTCCCTCTCTCCATTTTTATACATCCATCTTGCGCCCTCGCCTCGCTTGGGATCGTGTCGAGAGGACGGCAATACACCTCGTAAGACATTTTACTTTCCTTTGGTAGACGAAAGCTTTTCGAAGCAATTTTATTGCAACGTTTAAAAAAGTATTGTTCGATTATTTCACTGTAATTTGTAATTGCGTAGAGATATTGTAAATAAGCTGAAAGTGATCAATGCTACGTTCTCTCGATCTCCTTCTGTATCTCCTTCTCCCCTTTCTCTCTCCCTCTCTGTCGCTCTCTCCTTCTCTGTCGCTGTCTCTGTCGCTCTCTCTCTCCCGCTGTTTAACAGTGGGGCACTGAGAATGTCGTGGGTGGGTAACACAAGGTTGACTGTTAGAGCTGCTTTTCGTCTCATTTCATGTCGCGTTTTCTGTTGAATTTCCAAAGCTTTTTGGAGCGGTTAGAATTTTGAGGAAATTGTGATACCGTAGAGTTCGGTTGTTGAGGTGGCTTGAACAAGCAATTTCATTTCGCCATATATGGGTTGTTGATGGGCGATATTTTCCTTGATAGGCATTTACTTACTTTTACTTTTTCAGGCCTCTATAACAGTTTGGTTGTTGTATCGCCTGCTGCATAATCATGTCGCTCTTGACTAATGTCTCCCCGACCCTCTCAGTCCATCTTTTCTTGAGCCAAATCATGTCACTTGTTGTTTATGCATTACAGGCAAGGAGTTGAGCCAACTTGTTCTCTGTTAATCTCGCGTCTCACCCTGTTTTTTTTCTAGTTCTAGAGATGTTCAAAGATTTTCTTAGACATCTCATTTTACAAGCGTTGATTTTACTCTGGTGCTCTTGTTCGTTGTCACCGTTGGCGCTTGGTAGCACTATGGTGGTATGAAGCTGTTGCTAATGAGTTACCGCTTTGTGATAGTAGGATGTGAAAGTAATAGTTTCATTTAGTACGTCACAGCATTTCTGAGAAAGCGGCTACAGCTGCCATGAAGGCCAACTCGGGTCACCATGAAATGTAGGCTTATTGCTAAAGGGGCTCCGGGGAAGCCGTGTTAGGCCTTAATATGCTCGAATTAAAAGAAAGGAAAACAAAAAGCGGACATATGTCTATGGACAGGTAGTTGATGGACGATGTTCTCCTTGGTGAGTTGGACGATATATTCCAAACCGTAAGCGTGTTTTAAAACGTGTTTTGTTTGTCTATCTATTTTTCAGTTTGTGAGCCGTGCAGTGATGCCAGGGAATGTGTAAATATTATGTGAGCCAAATGTATCATCAATGCAATTTTACAAATGTGTAAATGTACGTTGTTTAACTGGTTAGAATGTTGTAGTGCCGGGGTGGGGGG
>NW_004798381.1:84417-85874 GCF_000002075.1 Aplysia californica
GGGGGGTGTAAGAAGGGAGGATTGAAGAATGGTACACTGCGCCCAAGGTGTCAGGTTGTCAGGTTTCGCTCTAGGGCAGGGGGTCAAGAACAATAATAGTTTGGTACCGAATGAAGAGTAGCAGCATTAGAGCTCTGCATACCAACAGCAGAACAAAGGAAGGCAATGCAAACTGGTTCAACGTAAAATCTGGAGTACGACAAAGATGCGTTTTATCTCCCTTACTTTTTATAATGCATATGCACACAATGACGCAAGACGCAAACCTGAGCCCTGAAAGCCTAAGTGAACTTTATTTGCAGGCGACCAGTGTTTTATTCATCCAAATCAACAAAGCCTCCAAAATCACACCGCCGTTCTGAACATTAGCTTCGAGAATTTTGACATGAGAATAAGCACATCAAAAACAGAAGTTATGAATGTTACCGGAAACCATAGTTCCCTGCACATTCATGTCAACAGTCAACGACTAAAACAGGTCAAGGAGTTAAAATATCTTGGCTGCATTTTGTCTGAAAATGGGTCCACAGACTGAGAAATAGAAACACTTACTCAGAAAGCGAACACCGTTACCTATCAGCTTACATGCCTTCTGTACACAACCTATTGCTGATATATGTATATATGCCTAATACTATGTTTTACTTACACACATTTCCATTAATTTTTATGGTGTGATATTTTTATTAATGTAATGCACATAGAGCAATTTTAAAACTATGGAAAAGCGCAGCACAAATGCTGCTAATTTTATTATTATTATGGTTATTATTATCTCAACAAAATATTTCCAATGACACAAAGAGACAGCTTATCACTTCATTATTTAACCAACATTCTGCTACTGGTGCCAGTAAAACCCATAAAAGCAAAATCAATGTAAGCAAGATGAAATGGCTCCGCAAAACCCTAACATCTCAAGAAGAGAGAGGCAGAGAAATGAAGAAGTTAGGGCAACTGTTGGCCCAGAGTCCTGCCTGCATTTCAAAGAAAAACAGAATTGAAGGAGTCAAGGGAACCCTAAGATATTATAACATCCCAATTGAAAAAAACTGTAGTGCTGGCCTACCATAGAAAACTGCATCTCCTCTAGACCCGAAACGGCTACAGAGGATGAAAAAGTAAAAGTGAAGTACGAAGAGTAGCCGTCTTTTGATGATTACTTTGCCCAGTGCTAACTTGTTTTCTGTCAAGAGTCCTTTTGCTCCAATCTGTTACTGTCTAGTCTAGCAAACAATCGACAACCGAACACCTACGTTGTTATGTCCACCGTACTAAAGACCTATGTGAATTGTATAATGAAGTAAATGAGAGCAGATCAACGCCATTGCAACCAGCCAATTCAGGGAAGAAGCAAGACAGACGGGCAGAAAGAAAAGAGAAGAAAAGAAGTAGAACCTATCAGTCATGCTTTTCTGCTCTACTTGTGTGTGCATTTATGTGTGTGTGTGGGGGGG
>NW_004798381.1:86673-87880 GCF_000002075.1 Aplysia californica
GACAGACAGACAGACAGACAGACAGACAGACAGACAGACAGACAGACAGACAGACGGACGGGCACACTATGCGAGACGACAGACAGGCGTGTAGAATGACAAAAAGACTACTGATGGACAGAGAAACTGACAGACAAACAGGGAGACAGAAAGGCAGATAGGTAGACGTGTAAGTCCCCCCCTTACACCATAAGAGGGCACAGTTAATTACACTCTGATACAATTTTCTTTTAATTGTTCGGGGCTGAACACTAAAAAATATTAGACGAAAATGCCGTTAACCAAAAATCAATATTTATGCAGCCCATTTCGTATCTTTCGAAATTTTTTTTTTAATGCACCTACCTAGTCCACAAGTAAGTGAATTTGGTTTACATTAGTCTGTATACATTGTGTGTACCTACAAAGTCTACAAATAATTAACATTTAGTTCATATTACTCTTTATAACGTCACCACTTGTCTTTGAGGTGGCCTACTTTTTGCCTAGAGGGGTGGGTTTTTTCATCAACAACAAATCACTGTGACAAAAGTAGGATGAAAAAAGAAACCAGTAAGAATCTTTTACAGACGGCCCATTAATTACGAAAACCTTCACAAGTTTCACCAAACCCTTTGTCGAATAATGTACACCCACAGAGCCAATGCGCTAAGGTAAGATTATATCGATCGGTGCTCGTCTTATTGGTTATTGATCACAAATCGTTTCACCTGGGAATACACACTTTAAAGCTATACTTGTTTTATGGCCAATCTGAGGTCCTGAAAGTGGTGTCTAAGGCAGGCGGGTGCCTGTATCCGCGAATGGTTCTGTTCTGCTTTGACATACAGAACTATGAGAGCAGTGCGGATATACACAACACTAGGCGTGTTTTACTACTAGCTGCCCTCATGCCTTTGATACGACAGCCTGAAACTGAGGGATTAGATCATCATGTGTTGCTTTTAACCGCCACTGCAGTCCCAACTAATTTGCGACAGCCTTTCAGTTTCTTGTAATTTGGAGTATATCTATTAAATGAAAATGAAAAACAAACAAAAAATAGAATACAAAGACACTGCAACACTGAAATAATTGAGACCCCACTAGGACATTTGTTTCACAATGGCGTATTCAATCCTTGCATGACTGATACGCAATTACATAAACATAGACAATCCACTCGTCAGGGCTGGTGGCCATTCTGCACCTCCTTGTTTTTGGGCTC
>NW_004798381.1:87980-89283 GCF_000002075.1 Aplysia californica
TCACAAAACCGGGCCAAAATTGAAATTTAAAAAAGAAGAAACACGTCATTTGCGAGTCCCTGCCAAAAAAAAAAAAAGAAAAGCAATTTCTCAATCCCGGAGAACACTTATTTCATAGCTTACGGATATATAGTGACCAAGTTCTGCACTTTCATAAAATCTTAAGCTCAAAATCATAACAACCCAGCTTCCCTTTCTCTCGGGAATTTTGATTACTACTTATTTAAATTTTGAAGGCCTAATTATATGTTCATCGAAAGGGGGCCCAGCTAGTTCAACAATACACTGGCTCTGTTCGTGACAAAATGAACAAACATGTTTCTTTTCCTGTACCAGGGATGCAGACAAGTTGGGAATCAGTTTCAGTGGCCACAAGTAAATCTAATTGAATGTTATCCAAAAACACCTCAGTAGAGGTTTTTGTTTCATGTATCACTACACTGTATTGAAAGACAATTGACCTGGCTACCAAGTTAAGTTCATTTTTTTAAATCTTCAGTAAGCCCAGAGTTGTCGCAATTGTTTTAGTAGGCTAATGTCCAAAAGTAGACCTACTTAAAACAGCAGTAGAAGGAGCTTTGTGCTGTAAAAGGTCTACTTTAGTTCTGAAAATTGATATAAACCAATTAATAACAATATAGGAATTATTTTGTATAATTCCAAAAAATAAGTGAATATAAATATGAAAAATAAAGTTTCCTGTACAAATGTCACAAAGGAAAGTTAAAGATTTTTAAAAAATACCTTCATCATTTGTTTGGCTGAATTTGTGTTATCAAGAGCTTCGTCATTGCTTTCCTATCCATAATGGCACAAAAACTCTGATTTTTTTTTATATGGCTATTCTTGATTTAATAAAATGTCAAACTCACAAGTTGGGATTTCGGGAGGGGAGAGAGAATGGGGTGGTAGGGATGTTTCCATTACACCCACATCCTTTCTTACGTTTTCTTAAAAGTATAGGCCCTATACACTTTGATTCTGTTAATAAGAAATAAACTATCTCGTAGATAAAGTGCTGATGAAGAAATAAGGTTGTTTTGTTGTAATTTTGTTCGTTTGTTTTAAAGCCTAAGTATCTCCAGAGACACTAAAATATAGAGACAGGAAACGAGGCCTCTTTTCGCGTATCCAGGTCACCAGCTGATTGTGAAACGAGGCGCGGTAAACAAAGCTAATGGCGGCTATCGACAGTCGCAAGTCACCTGCAAGTGTAAGTGGTGTTTTGCGGCAGTCTGCGTCCGTGCCAATTCAAGATCGCATAAATACCAGACCTAGCATTAGTTAGCTTTCCAAAGGACCC
>NW_004798381.1:91775-93253 GCF_000002075.1 Aplysia californica
TAAGCTGCAGAAAGCTAGGGGCCTAGGCCTAGGCCCCGCTAGACGCGACGCGCTTCGTTTCGATAAGGCCTAGGCCTAGGCTAGACGCGACGCGCTTCGCTGTCGATACCGCGCCTGGTTATTTTTAGCTCGCGTCTCAGCGGTCACGTTCGCAAATGCACTGTTGTCACGGACCGCGAGGCCTCGTTTCCTGTCTCTATATTTTAGTGTCTCTGGTATCTCTATCTATTTAATAATACATCTATTATCTATTTGTGGTGGCCGAATGTTGCTATTGAAAAGGCTTTTTAATGGCTGCATCGATTGACATGCGATTTTCACCAAAAGATTCTTTAAAATATTCTCCCGATCATGACGCCCTTGGTTTTTTCAGTTTTGAGACAGTTTTGCTGCAAAAAGCTAAATTCCTTTATTTCGCCGATCGCTTTTGCAGGCCGACGCTTTTGTCTCTGTAATTTTAGAAAATCCGGAAGTGATATTTCGCGAGGCACATTTTGTTTTGAGAGTTTAGATCTAGACCTAATTTTTTGCATCTATCAAGATTTATTACCCCATTCCAGTAGTATGTAAATATAGTAGGCCAATGACTTTTAGTTGATATTAAAGCACCGATCATTCCTTTTATCGAAAGGGGCCCCAGCTAGTTTATTTATAGATGTAGTTGTGGAAAGTACGCTGTGTTATTGCTTTCTAGTAATCTAGTACGCCACGGTGCCCATGTAAAAAAAAAAAAAAATCAACAACGGTCCAGCCACGCCGAATGCGTATGACAGAAAACATGCCAGGTCCATTATATAAAAATATATACATGTATATGTATATATATTTTTATTCTCTCTGTACCTTTTTTTTTCTGGTTTTTGTGTGTGTGTGTGTGTGTGTGTGTGTGTGTGTGTCTGTGTGTGTGTGTGTGTACATGTATATTTACAAATATATACCCCTTCCAATCAAAAAAGAAACTAACATGACAAAACAAACAAATCATGTTTATGTCACCATTAGTACGTCAAAGACTCAAATGTACGTAAAATCATGTAGCCTATTATGAAAACATAACTAGCAAACAAATAACTTACGGCAAGATGAGATGAGATGAAATGACATGAGATGAGATAAGATGAGATAATGTGAGATTACCTGAGATGAGATGAGGTGAGATGGGGCAGATCTATACTGACATTGCATCGGATAAAATTGACGCTAAGCGTTCTTCAACTCATGAAACACAAAATAATGAATACACATGTACATAACGGCAGAACACGGCGAACAAACTAGCGAACAACCATTACCTCACACATTTCTATTGTGCGTTCTTTCCCTTCATCCCACCTCCCTTTACGTCTCTGCACCACATTATTTCTGTCACTTACACACACAAAGAAGAAAGGGGAAGAAGAAGAAGAAGAAGAAGAAGAAGAAGAAGAAGAAGAAGAAGAAGAAGAAGAAGAAGAAGAAGAAGAAGAAGAAGAAGAAGA
>NW_004798381.1:93353-95178 GCF_000002075.1 Aplysia californica
CCCTTTTTCACCCTAGCATTGCTCATGAAACATAAAAACAAGTCTCAGACCCTCTCACGCACTCGTTCCATTCCTTCATGTTTTGACCATTCAGCCCTCAGTCCGCTTTCTACCCAAAACCTTCCGTTATGACCCCTGTATGACCCCTCACGGTGTCATGTCATAACTAGCCTAATCATCTAAAGTAGCCTAAACCACAGAATTATGAAGAAAACAGATTAAGGGAGAGAGAGAGACAGACAGACAGAGAGAGAGAGAGAGAGAGAGAGAGAGAGAGAGAGAGAGAGAGAGAGAGAGAAAATAGGTCGGGCATTTGTGTATACAGCATAGCTCAGTTCTGTAACGTGAATTAACACAAAAATATTATAAATAACAACAAGATGGCGTGCTACTACTGACGTCACTGCTCACAAACTGGCTTTATGAGCTTTACAATTTGTTACGAACTTCATTGGATTAGCAGGTCTTTGACTTTAAAAACACCAATCACCAGTGAGCACGATTGGGTTGTAAATTTATAAACATCAATCATCTCCCCACTGTAAAAAATGCTGGTGTGCCATCGCTAAGGTCTGCCATCCATGTCTCTACTTTCTAACGACTTGAACACTAACAGTAACAGGGCTCTGAAATCATAAACGCAACTCTCACATCCTTGTGGGAGAGACGATACTAGCAGAAAAGGTGCGAGTCAATGCCACAGCCGCTATCATGCGAGGCTATTTTGTTGCTGACCCTTGTGATTACCGGACGGGATATTCTTGAACACGAGTCACTTTGGGAGTTTTTAAGGCTTTTCGACGAGTGTCTGTTGAGTAGCGGTTATAGGAGCTTTGCAGATGCAGGGAGAAAAACTGATTAAATTCCTGTGTGGGGAGAATTTTAATAAGCTCGAACTTCACTTTTTTCTCAGCCCGAGTGGGCCCTGGCTGGCAGGGTCGGAGCCCGCTCCAAAATGATGTGGATTGTGTTGATGGGGGGCATACTATATCACTCCTATAAGAAATAATCGTTGAACTTGGAGATCTCACCTTTCTGATGTGCTTACAGTGTCGACAGGGACGTAATACCCACACAATTGCTCTAGCAGAATAGAGTTCTGTACGTTTAGACACTTATCCAAGATACATTTTGACATCTGCTTACAGCTGACGAATACCAGTACAGCTCATCGCTACCATTAATAACCTTTTAAGTAGCTGCTTCAAAATAAAATTTCAGTATAGGTATGTTTCGTCTGTCTCTGACACAACAGTAGTGGGGGTGGCATAAAAAGTTCTCCTTCTCACCAACAGAGGCGTACTCTATAATCGTATGTATCATTACGTATGCCGCATCTCTTGTAAATACGGGACAGTATGTTTTATTTGTCCCATTTTCTTCAATTGAAGTTGCTTTTAGTGCGATGCTACAAAAACAGGCTCTTGTTTAGGGAAATAAAATCGAGTAACCTGAAACCCCAAGGTGCGGGCTGTACTTCAAAATGACTTTTGTGTCTAGTAGGACATTTAACTCGTACAACAAACAAAGTCCCGTCTAACAGTTGCCCACTTCTGTGCGTCGAACTCTCTCCGGTCATCTCTCTTTCTCTTCAGTGCATGGCTAATCGATACTGTCTCGCCCCCGGTCTGGGTACAATCTATCTCTTTATTGATATTGGCCATGTCCCTCCAAATTCTGTTCCATGGTTCCCTCTGTGTGGCTGCCTGGTAGATCCTGGTGTTTGCTTCAACGTCACGGAGAGATTTGTCAGTGCTACGCGGTAAAAAAAAAGTGAGTGAGTGTATGTGTGTGTGCGTGTGTGTGTGTGTGTGTGTGTGTGTGT
>NW_004798381.1:95326-97057 GCF_000002075.1 Aplysia californica
GGGGGGGTAATTTGCAATTTCTTGTTTATGTCTAGTATTCAGAGGATGTCTTGTGGTACATGTATAATAGCGATTAGGCGCTTAGCCGTCGCACGCAGTAGATCCGAGTTCAGTTGATGCATCTGGAATATTTTTTAACGATCGTATAGGTCTTTTTGCTGAGAACCTCGTGATATCCTTTTCAGTCAGGGTTGGCCCTAATAGTCAGTGACGAAACCGGCCTCCTAAATGATCTAAATTGTTTCGCTTGTGGCGTAAAAGCGCATACATTAGTTGTTTTTTTAAGTTCAGGCCTATAAGGCCCATATGAGTTTCTTGTTGAATTTGTCATCTCGGATGCCATAGAAGGTTTCAAATAAGATAACATTTGAAATCCTAAGCAAAAGGAACTGTTTTTGTATTGCAGTTTCTTTGTATTCCTAAAGTTAGATCTACATCCGTAATGGGTCTCCGGTAAGGTGTCTTTCACGTTTTTCGAGAGGTGTGGTATGTTAAGTATTTCATTCTATATTTATACGTGAATCAGATCTCGTAAAAAGTGTTCGAACATGATTAGTGCATTTTGTTGCTGTTAGAAACGGAGAACCATAGTGAACACACGAATGTTATTGCTGAGTTATCGTGAGGCTGTTTTTTTTTATCATTCTCTTTCATTAGAGTCAAGGATATGAGTGTGGTTGGTGGGTGTGGTGTGGTTTGCTCGTGTTTTTCCTGTCAAACATCTATCATACCTATCTCCCCCTCCTCCTCTTCCTTTCTTTGTTAGTTACGCTTTTAAAAAAAAATAAAACCTCAAATACTGGGCACTAATATGACTTATTTGTGTTACAAATACTGTAAAACTCTTACCAAGACTAAAATATCCCTCCTTTTGTCTGTCATGTTTTCTTTCTTCTGCATACCCCTGCCAGAGCTCTTGGAGTAACTAAATGTAAAGCGGGGTGCCCACTACGGACGGGATCGGCCGATCGCCCGGCTCGATCGCCTCAAAAACAAACGTGTCTGTTTTCAGTTTCAGGCGATCGAGTCGGACGATCGGCCCGATCCAGCTGTAGTGGGCACCCCGTATTAGATCCATCTCACAGAGTTGTTGACTTTTGCATACCTGGCTATTTAAACCGGGAATAGAACCCAGCACCAGTCCTTGCTTGGCAGGCAACCACGTCGTGTCATTTTCGAAAGTACTCTTTAATATTTATACAAGCTAAAGCGGTTTCAGTCTTGGATAGGAATTAATTTTGAATGTTGTCGAGGCGACGGGCCGAAGGGCTTGTTCTTTTCTATTTTAGAAGCACCAAGTGATCTTTGACGTGCAAAACATCCACAAATGACCTCCAATTTTTTTTACCCATATCCAAGAGGGCTAGCTCCCGATCTTACTTACCCTATGGAGAGTGTAATAGAAGGGCTCACGTTAAAAAACAACATCAAAGTATCAAAGACTAAGCTGAGGCCCGTCAAAGATACCATGTGATCGTCGTCGGTACCTCGAAGTGATAAGTGACTTTTTCGGAGCCAATAATAGACCATGTACATTATTAATAGTCATTACCTTACCTTGGCTGTTTCGTACTAGAACGATTGCATTGCTTTGGTATGGTCCTTCCCTGCCACACAACACGGGCATGTGCTCGCCCGCTCGTTTGGCTGTTTCTGAGACAACAGTTAAGGGATCTGGAAACATATCAAACAACTTTGTACTGACTGTGTGTGTGTGTGTGTGTGCGCGCG
>NW_004798381.1:99785-101985 GCF_000002075.1 Aplysia californica
AGAGAGAGAGAGAGAGAGAGAGAGAGAAAGAGAAAGAGAGAGAGAGAGGTTTAAGATCACAAGATGATGATATAATGCATTGCTAGATCCATACAAAGAGTGTTCCATATATTTTGTTTTGATTGTGAACAATAAAGCGTCTGTAGCCGCTCTGGTATGGGAGTTGTATACCTGAACCATATTATCCCAACTACTCAAGTGAACTTCGGGTTCATTATATAATCAGCACAGCCTCTTCCATGTAAAGTTCTAGTCACAACCTTGTGTTTTGTTGTCTTCTACTTTGAATTTTGTAATACCATTTCATACTGGAGAGTATATGACCGACGTGTGGGGTGCAAAGCCCTTGTTCAAGTCGATGAATGCCACATTTCTCTCTTACGTCAAACGACACAGATTTAAGAGAAATATTCCTACCCTTAATCCCCTCCAGGACGGAGTAGTTCCAACGATCAGTACAACATCTCTGTCTTGTGAGTTGTTGTTAGGGCTGAACAGATAAATCCTTGCAAATGTGGGCTCTCGCGGCATAGAGGTTAAGGTGTTTACCTCTCATTCAAAGGTCCCGGGATTGAATCCGGGTAGCGACAGAAAAATTTTCTTCTCTAAAATTGCCTCCTTTCACCTCCTTTCCTGCTCGCTAGCGATCCTTTCCTGCTCGCTAGCGATGTTCTGTCGTCTGCTCTCGTTTCCACTTTCTGCCCCCACCCCCTCACCTTCTTTGCCCCCTCCTCTGGGCTCCTGATTTTTCTACAGCCCTCTACTGCTACTCCTTTGCTCCTTACTGCTGTCTTTCAGCCACACACCTGATATTCTGGTATGAAAGATCTACACCTAGCCTTCTCGGACAAGGGTGAGAAATCTCGGAGGTTCCGTGTGCAAGTTGCGCACGTTAAATATCCCTTGGTAGTCTAAATCCGTAAGAGTAGGCTTCGGCCGGCACCCGTCAAAATTCAAAATTTCCTACCAACTGAAAATGTTTAACATGTCCCGCGCGCTCATATGACCTTATACAGTTTCGAGCGCTGTAAAACACTTATCAAAAAAAAATCCCAGCAACAGTGGACGAAGTCCCGATCGATTTTAAAATGTGTGCTCGCCAAATCAAGCGCTTCTTGACACTGTAAAGATGAACACTGATGACCGATTGCTTGGATACATGTGCCTAACAAGCTCCCTGTGCTGCCTCGCTGAATGTCCACGTTGGGCTGAAGTTTATCAATAGAATGAATTTTCCTGCGAAGAAAGAAGTAAAGTTCTTTTAGATTTGATCCGAAAATGTTTAAGCTACATCCACCCTCCCTTCCCTAGTTTCAAATGTATACTCTCAAATTTTCCTTCCTTCAGTCATCACCAAAACAACACTTGGTGTGGAGGACAGGGTGTCCCCTTCACAGGCCGTTATGGCTCGATCTCTTACTTTTCTTTCCCAATTTTCATTATTTAATATTATGTATCTTTTTATCTTTTATTCATTCTTTCATTTATCCCCAAAGCGACGCACGGGCTTCCCAGGACTTTGCTCTTTCGCTCTTTCTTTTTCTACCTTAATTATTTCTTCAATGCACCTGCGTAAAGTGCACCTGAACTAGCTCACTCACTCCCTCTTTCTCTCCTAAGACCTAGAATTTGAATTTTGACAAAATATTTCTCGAGCTCATATCATCGATACCATAGATTAAGAAACTGATTATTATTATTATTCACGATACCGTTCTGATCTCTTAGCGGGTTTCGGAAACAGTGACATCGCTAGGAATACAATTTGAAATGAGAAGTAACACTTCATACAAATACACTCGTAGACTATCGAAGATTTCCCAAGAACTTTTGTCAGGTACTAAGGTATCTCAAGGGCCACTCCTTGCCTTACCCGAACGGTGTCACGTTACTGATTTTTGTCTGTGGGAGTTTCATTGTTGACATTGTCAACGCGTGTGCCGTCAGATGTGTACCTGTAGGTTTCGTGTGTTTTGTGTGTTTGTGGACGTGTATTTATGAGCATAATATGTGTATATCATCATAGTGTGTGAATGTGTGTTTGTGTATTTGTGTCGGTATGTGGACACTTATGTGTATGGACTTGTGTTTGTATTACTGTGATGTGTTTGTGTAGAGTTTTGTATGTGTTTAAGTGTGACGTTGTTTATTTGTGCATGTCTTTGTGTATTTACATAATGTTATTGTTGTGTGTATATAT
>NW_004798381.1:102912-104428 GCF_000002075.1 Aplysia californica
TACACACACACACACACACACACACGCACTCACTCACTCACAGACACACTTACTTGTCTGTCTCTAGTGTTCTGCCTTTGTGCCTCTCCCTTTTAACCATCAATCCCTGCATAATCAAACAATCCACTCATAAACGCACGTTACATTATTCGAAGGTATTTAGTGCGCTGATATCTTCACGCATCATCTCTTTGCGCTCGGAATTTTATTTCACTGACCCTCCCAAAGCGCTGGAATTAATTCTCTCAGGAGCGCCTATTACAATAAGGTACCTTATTCAAATTGATTTTGTTGCCATATTTTTTCAACGAAAGTACATATATTTGATGCTACTGGAAAGGTAATTGAATAAGTATCACAATAGATGGGTTGCATGGTTCTTTGTATTTATATGTAAGAACAGTTACGCAATATTGGGTTATAATAACAGAAAAATAATGAAATTGGCTAGTTTTATGCGTTTCATCAGTCTTGCTGTCACCATTTCCCTTGAAATACAGACTGATATTCAACAGAAATGTTTAAATGTTAATTGCCTTTTTAATAATACCACATACGTTGGTGTTCCAGCACAGATCTTGTTCAATAATTTGGAGTAATTGAAATACACGAAATTCTAGTCAGTCACAACAGTCTCCACTGACAGTTAACCTAGACCTGCAGTCAGCTGCTAATTGTATCCTTGTAATAAACCAAGTACTTAAGCAGTTGTACCAGCTTTGTTCACATTGCTAATACTAGAACTAGACCTTGGTGACATGTTTTAAATAATGGATGATTCACCTACTACCCCTGATAGAGTACGATGCCCACCTAAAATCTGGTCAGTTTCATCCCCGTTGTCAGTATCATGTCTGCTATTCCTACCAGTTGGCAATTATTATTTGTCTAAGTCGGGTGTGGCTGACAATGTAATCATAGTTTTTAAAGTTTTTATTAGTCAAGTCGACCAGCAAAAAGCTATACAGGGCTTTCGTTTTGCGTGAACAGTTGCTCCAAGCCATTGTTGCTGTTGTAAACGTACCGGTTTGCTTTATTTCGATCGACACTTCAAACTAAGGAAACCTCGCTTAAAAAGCCGACTAATATTACTAATAAAGAAACTAGCAGTGAAGCATCCGGTCTCGACACAAATACATTCGGAAGTCGCAAAATATTGATGAAAATTGCCGTAGGGACCGTTTAATAAAACCATACAAGAAGGATACAATGTCCCAGTCGAAAAACCCAATACATTTGAAAACAATTCTCTCCCATTAGGAATCAAACTCAAGGCCATCTACACCTGAGCCACTCCCTAATTACGCCCTTGACCAGAGCCGTCGGCCAAGTAACAGTGAAGCAGAAGGCGGCACTTCTTTTTTAGTAGCCATGCTCTATGCAGTGACAATGCCTTTCGCTCGCCGAGTCAGTCTGTGAAAAAACCATATCGATTTTGGAGCTGTGTGAAAGTGATAAGATCATTGTGCTTAGTTGGACCTGGACTCCCAGAGCTACTCCACCCCCTCACCCCCCT
>NW_004798381.1:107770-109711 GCF_000002075.1 Aplysia californica
ACACACACACACACACACACACACACTCACTCACACACACACACACACACACAGTCAAATAAACAGTCACACACCCATTCACCTCCTCTCCCCGACACACACACTGTTTCACTCATGTGCACGTTAAACACTATCCGGTTGAGGGTTCGGGGTTCGAGCCTCAGCTCGGTCCAACGTTGTGTCTTTGGCAAAAGCACTTTACACGAATTTCCCACTTGGTTCGGTCCTTTCGGAGATGGAGGTTAAACCTAACAGTGTTAAACCTATACCATTTTACCATTTTCGTTTTTCAAACACATTCCATTTGTCTTAAGCTCTGATTTTGTTTTTGTCTTACTCTTTGACCCAAAAGTAGAAAGTATAGTATTTCCAAGCAGTGTCCATAGGTGTCTGTAGTGTAGTGGTAGGTTATCAGACCCGTTATCGTTATGTCGTGGGTTCAGAGATTCAAGGCTCAGATCGGCCCCACGTTGTGTCCTTGGGAAAGGCTCTTTGAATTTTCCTCACATCAACTAGGTGGGGATGGGTAACCTGCCCCCGACAGCGCAAGGTTTTGTTAGAATGTTAGTCATTGAGCGCTTGTTAAGTGGCAGCTTGCACTGTGTATGCTTTACAGGAAGCTGACATTGTTTCAGAATGCTATCAGGTCTGCTGGGGTAGTAATATAAATTTTAAAGCGCACATAGCTTGCTGTTGAAGGAGAATTTGCGTAGACCATCCTTCCATCCACCCATAAAAAAGTACCACTTTTTGATTGTGTATAAATTCTACTTTTTTTAGTCTTTAGGTTTTTCCTTTTGCGTTAGTAATACTAAGTAGTCTAAACAGTAGGTCATGCTATAAAAATAATATTTTGGTGCTACAGTTAGTGTTCACAGCAGGAACTTTTAAAAATTGAAAATTGGCATTTTTTTCTCGACCACGACGCTTTTCCCTGTTCTTTGTTGTTAAAAAAAAAAAGTTGAAGTCTTTGTTTATCAAAAACCCCGGAAACATTTGCTGATCCTCAACCAAGAAAGAAAGCCAACATTAGAGAAATTAAGCATGCTCGGCGGATTTTGAGCTTTAGAATTCATGAAAAAAAATTATAGACTTCAACCTCGACGTATCCAGAATTGAGCCATTGTTTCCCAATTTCATTTTTTTAAAGTGTGAGCGGAGTGGTCCTTGAGTAACACGCATTAACCTCAGCACCAAAAAAAGACAGGGCGCTGGCTTAAGTGGCGACCAGCAATAATGCTTGTTTGTGATACTGTGTATTACATTTGTGTATTATGTAAACCACTGCAAAACAAATTTCCTAAGGGGATCAATTTAGTGAAATAAAAAAACAATCGTCAAATAGATATACATTCCAAAGAAGTGGCAGCAGGACTATCGTTAATTATTAGTTGCGATTTTAATGGCAATCGAAAGCAACACATGACAATCTTAGCCCTAAGCTCTAGGTTGTTATTTTTAGTTTCATGCACATACCCACTAGTCAGGTTGCATAAGCATTCGAGGCTCGTGTATATTGTTATATTTAATCCATGTTACCAGTTACGAGCGCGATCTTTGTTTTATAGTGCCCATGGTTCTCCTTTTTTGTTCTTGACAAAAAGTAAATTTTAATGCAACTGTTCTGACTCGCCGAAAATTAGAGCTGTGCGGTCAGTCAATATCAGTGTTGCCTGTGGCTCGCTGGTCGGTATCGTTGGCCAAATCCTTCAGTGCCACAAGGCTTCGGTTAAAGATAAGGACTCTTGTGCCTTGACCTATCATCCGAAAGGTTACTTTTGTCACATCGCACCACTTGTGAATTAGACTGTACGATTTTAGCCTTGCTTTACTTCTATGAAAAAAACCCCCAAATGTTTAAACTCCTTCTGAAAAGAAAATTTTAATGTGTATTAAGAGGAAGAGGATAGGATGGTGGGGGGCTTGGGTAGGGGAAGGGGG
>NW_004798381.1:111228-114821 GCF_000002075.1 Aplysia californica
AGATAGATACAGAGATAGAAAGAGAGAGAGAGAGAGAGAGAGAGAGAGAGAGAGAGAGAGAGAGAGAGAGAGAGAGAGAGAGAGAAAGAGAGAGGTGGGGGAGAAAGAGAGACGCAGAGTGGGACAGAGGAGAAGGGGAGGCGTAAATAGAGAATAAAAGGAGTTAGAAATTGTGATAAACAGCTCTGAACCAAAATCAACAGTTAACGTTGTTTTAAATATACTGCATTGTTATTAAAATGGAAGAGGTTTTGTTTTAAAATGAATTGTAATTAAAGTTACAACTGAGGTAGGTCACAGAAATGGGTTAACAACCAAATACAATTGACGAAACTGAGGAATAATTGCAAAATATCAACACAGTGATGTCATGAAATACCCTCCTCCCCCCCCGACAATGATATCCTAAACAACAACAACAATAATAACAACAACAACAACCACAACGTCAGCAACGACGTCGATAGCAGCAATAAAGACAGGGAAAATAACAAGTAGAACAACAACAACAACAACAACAGCTACAACAATAATGACAACAAAAATAACAACAGCTACAACAACAACAACAACATCAACAACAAAATGTAAACAAATACAAAGCTATACCATCATTGTAACTGACACAAAATGTTTCACACAAAACAAAGCAATAATAATTATTCTAGGAATGTTTATAACACCAAGAACACCCCAACCACTACAACAAAGACTAGGATATCAAAGAGGAAATAGATCCCTTTATGAGAGCATGAAAGTCGGTCATGAGGAAGAAACACATCTCTGGAGACATTCTAACCAAAATGTTCGGACTTTGATAAACCTGAAGGAAGTATTATAATGTAGAAATTTGAAAGATGTTCTCCGTTGTTGACCCCAACATAATCCTCAAATTTACAAAGGCCACTGGCCTTTACAGTAAACTGTATTATTATTTCTATTTGAAGTAAATTGTAATTTTATATGATTGAAATTTTTACCCTGAAAATTTTAACCATCTAAATTTAATCTGATCATTGACCAAAAACCAAGCGTGTGAAGGCAACTAACTTATGTTTGGCGCACTCATATGACTTTATACAGCTGCAAGCGCCGTAAAACTCTTACAAAACTTAAACTAAACGAAGACTACTATATCAAGGAAGAAAAAGATCGCCCTTATGAGAGCATAGAAATTCAGTCATGAGATAGCAATACACATCGCTGTTGAGAAACAACTTTATTCGACAAGATAAATGAATGAATGTCAAAAGTAATTCACAAAGTTGTGTTTAAATTTGATATTCCTCTACCTAGGAGGCCCTTGCTTTAAATGAGAGTATTACAAAAGTCAGTTCTTTTTTCCTTTGATTCAGTCAATCTCATTTGCCCGAGTGCAAGTTTGGTATTAACTCAATGAATCGACTGTGCAGCAACACATCAAAGAAAGGATGGATACCACCCCACTTGTATACCCCAATTTAAAGACGAAAAAAGGATTTAAAAGTATTGCAAAATATTTCAAAAACTTCGTGTACGTTTCGTTTCTTTTGTTAGCGTCAACTTGTGTGGTCGACACTATCTTTACGAATGTGGTTTTAATTATTTAAAAAAAAAATGATAGACTGCATAATAAAAGTATTTGCCTTTTCCTTCCATCCAATCTCTCTCTCTCTCTCTCTCTCTCTCTCTCTCTCTCTCTCTCTCTCTGTCTCTCGTTCTTGTTCTCTCTCTTTATATTTATTTATTTTTCATTTAGAGAAGAGTGCACAAAAAGCTCTAATGCTAGTATGCAGGCCTACAAAAAGGATAACCCTAAATCGACCCCCCGATTTAAAAAGACTATTTTTTTTTGTAATTTACTATTCATTCAACAGCATGGATCTCTAATTAGCAGCCATTGCATTTTGTTGGAGCTAACGAATGCATGTTCGTGAATTGTCAGTTTTATTTGTTCAATGTACCTCTCATTGATATTCCATTGAGGTCAGGGTTTGTACGTAAACTGAGCAAAACCGGCTGAGCCGGGCACTTTTTGTTGGCTGAACAGTTGACAAGAGATTTTTGGCTGATAGTAATTTCCATTTAGTTTCAAGTAAATCCAAACCAGTATTCAACAACATTCAAAAAGCATTTTGGCTCTTTGATAGTGCCCAAAAAGACGATAGGAGTTCAACATCTTTATTTTATCTACACTGGCTCACAACTTTTTTGTCACAGCCTCCTTTCACGATGCGCACCTTGTAGGCGAATTATTGTCAATTGCCCACAGAGCGCCAATTTGGTTTTCAGTTGCTTACAAATGAAAGATTAGAATGATTTGAACAGTACATTTAAAATATTGTATTTCACGAGTTGTGTCATCATCAAACCTGTCTCTTGTTATTTTCACTATATTATAATATGTATTGTCAACATGGCTCAGATGGTTATTGTCTAGCTTGGTGTACTACTCGTCGCATACTTCCCACAATAACCTTACCTGGCCTGCACTCCAGACCCGCAATAGTAAGGTTTGCCCAGTCACATTTTATGAGGAAGATTTTCCGTGGTCTAGAGCGGAGAATCATCACTGGACGAGAAAATCTTAGAGAGCACTACATGTACATGTATATTATAGATCTAGTAACAAGCCAGAGGCACTCGGTTTACGGAGTTAGGCCCTAAAACAGTCCCTCCTTTTCTCCCGCTTTTAATCCTTATCCCAGCCAGACATTAAGTTCTATAATTAGCATTTCATACAATTATCCACTTAAAGCAGTTTGCTCTCTGGCAATATTCTGTCGTCTACTTTCGTCTCCACTTTCTGCCCCCACCTCCTCACCTCCTTTGCCCCCTCCTCTGAGCTTCCGACTCTTTCTGCAGCCTTTAGACTGCTTCTTCTCGGCTCCTTAAGGTACAAACACAGTGGATCGTCCTTTCCTCCCCGTTCGCCTCCTCAAAAAAAAAAAAAAAGTGAGGAAAGGAAGCCGAATGGGAAGGGACATGAAGCGACAGAGTGGGTTCGTCGTCCTTCACTACCTTTTTTTTTTAGTTCAGATGTAAAGACGGCAGCTGTGAAGTTGATGTTCTTGTACTGGTTGAAAAGACTACGTTAAAATTACTTACCAGTACAACCAATTTTTTCTGCAACTTTTTTCCTTTCAGCATTTACATAATTTCTGTTGGAATAGTGCCTACCTGTCTAGTCACAAAGGCCTGGTCTTTTTTTCTACAACCGTGATCAACACTTCTTGGTCCATCATAATTTCTAATTTGTGTCAGTTCTAAATCGATCAAGGTACAAAGTCAAAATGATGTCAGACAACACACAACGGTACTAGAATGTACACAGTGGGAACATGTGAGGCGAATGAAGGCGAATGCAATTTAAGGGCAGACCTTGGTTGGCGATCCCTCACTTTTTTGCGGTTTGGGGGAGGGGGGAGTGGGGGTGACAAGAAAGAGATGAAAGGCGAAACAACATAGCACCCGCAACTCATGTCCTGTAGATTAAAATCACCATTCGCCAAAATATTTAATGCCATTTTACATTATTATAGATATATGGATATGTTTTAATGGAACGGGATAATAATATGTTCCCTTAGGAATCCGTGTGTATGTAGTGTGTG
>NW_004798381.1:115561-116649 GCF_000002075.1 Aplysia californica
TCTCTCTCTCTCTTTCTCCCCCCTCTCTCTCTCTTTTTTTTGCTCTTTCTCCCACGCGCTCTTGGTTCCCCTCTCTTCCCCTCTCCCCCTGTCTACCCCACACCTTTGGCTTTTAGCCCCTATACATTTTTTTAAGTTCCAGTTTGTTAGATTGCCGTTTGTTTTATCATTGGGTCAGTTGTTTTCGGAGATAAACGTTAAACAGCGGTCGAATGTGTCCAAACCTAGACGGTCAGAGGTTAGTATAAGAACATGAAGGTCCAAACCGACCACCTGTTGTCGATTAAAAAAACATTCGTCTCAGACAGATGGTCCTCCTGGACAGTGCTTTATACTATAGAAAGAACGCAAGGCAAAGGGGGAGGTGGGGAGTGGGACATGGTCGCGTGTGTAGGTGATTGTCTAAGATAGATGGTGGTAAAAGCAGGTTCGATTGTTGGTGAAATATTTATAGACTGCGCTTTTAGAGGAGCGTACATTTACAACTATTTTTGGTCATGAAATAACATTTGGCAGGTTAAGGGACGCTAAATCTATACGTTACACCTTACACCACTGTGCCGTGCCATGTATCACATTGTATCCTCCATGCCGATGTATACCATGTCATATTTTACCAGTTGTGTCGTATCATACCTTATCATAATATATTTTATCCCCCTATGTCATACGTTACCGTACAATAACATATTTCACCACTTTGTTCCGTACCATATTGTACTGTGTAGCGTCATACACAACATTTCCGCACTGTACGGTACGAGCAGGTCCTCTCTACTTTACCAAAGAACAGCATACAGTGTCTCGTCTATCATATCATGTTGTTATGCTACGTTATGATGCCGTATTATTTTGCGTCACGGCGTAAATCATATGAAATCGTCTGTCAGTACTAAATACTATGACATACCATTCTAACCAAAGCCGATGTCAGTTTTGTTTGAATCCGCGAAATTTCGTGCCAAAAGTGCATTCAAGCCGAGAACGAAACTAACCATACACACTGCCATGAAAATCTGAAGCTGGAGCGGGAATGTTTCTTCATAACATTACAGCGAATTTGCGGGCTTTTACACTACACTGTTAGC
>NW_004798381.1:117656-121975 GCF_000002075.1 Aplysia californica
ATGAAAGCAGACAACGGATCATTGCTAGAGAGTAGGAAAGGAGGTGAAAGGGGACAATTTTAGAGAAGAAAATTTTTCGGTCGCTACCCGGATTCGAACCCGGGACCTTTGAATGAGAGGCCAACACCTTAACCTCTAGGCCACGAGAGCCCCCTCAACATGCCTTGAGTACAGGAAAGGGGGCTGGGACCTTTCGAGTGAGCGACGAACACTGTAACTCGAGATCACAAGAGCCCCCATAAGATCAGATAAGAGGAAAAGCGTAATTCGTCCGTTGCAGGAAATTCTGTCGGATAATTTCTGTTTTCATCATTTTACGTGTACATATTACATACATTCAATCAACAATTCTGAGCTCACAAAGTCTAATTGAGCATCTCCGCCTTTCTTCTGAGATGCCGTTATCCCACTCAGCCATGAATTGCGGGGAAAAACCTGCCTGCCTCCTACACTATCTATGTTGTGTTGATACGGGTGTAAGGCATTTACAGTTAATTATCGTCAACCTGATATGGATTGACGGTTCAGTTCAAGAAACGCATATGCCGGGTTTTTTTCTTCTTCTGAAATTCAAGGTTTTTTCAAGCCTTTCTGTAATAGCCGTTCTTTCCCCGTCTCATATCTTTTCAATTTGAAATTCGACATTGTAAATGGCGAAGATGACAAAACAAAAACTGCATTCTTTTTTTCAGAACGAAAAACAAGTCTGTACTGTTTAGTATTTCCCCTTGAGATGTGAGCATAGCAAATTCAGGTGTGATAACAAGAGCAAATCTAACACTGTAAGATCAATAAATTATGTGAACAAAGCATCTAAAACATATTAATTTTTCAAATCTGACTTTGCAACATTCAAAGGTGACATCAATAAAGATTGGTTAGTTATATTAACCATGAAGAAAGGAGATGTTGTGTCGACGATGCAAAACCCGAATTTACGAGAGGCGTGGACTACTTGCAAATTGCGTATTTCTTTGGGCAAAACGAACAATTGGCTACAATATTATCAAAAGAGCGTAAGACAGAGGTGGCCAAGAAACAATGCCTCCTTGGTAAAAAAACAAAAAACAACTGCAAACTATTTTCTCATGAACACCCCAAGTCAAAAGAAGAACAGGGGTGCAGAGAACGGAAATGTTTTTCTATCTGTATAGAATTAATGTTTTAATGAATGTTTCTAGTTACTCACGTTTCAACTTTATTGTGACCGTTCGTGGATTTTTTATTGCATTGTATTTTTTTAGTGAACACATTTTCAACCTCACTGCGAGACTATTTTTCTCATATAAAATGTTACACATATGCATTTATATTATATGTATAATACGTTGTTTTATGTACGCACTTGTCGATTAATTTTTAAGATGTGATATCTTTTTCGTTGTAATGCGCATTGAGCATCTTTTAGAAAATGGAAATGCGCAGTATAAATGCTATTTATTATTACTGCTATCATGTATTGGTACGCTTTACATATATTTCAGAACATTCAGGAAATCAACTAAACTTCCTTTTTAGAGAAAGGGCATACACAAAACAGCTATTGGCTATATTATTCATTCTGTTGTTTTTCGATATAGTGTGTTCGTCTTCCGACTTGTCATAATTCTTTCGAAAAGGCGCTAATAAAACTTTACGGGGTTCTTTGTTTAAAAAAAGAAATACATCTGAAGATTACAAAAACCGCAAAATACATAAACACCACAAAATCTCTAATAATTCCAGAAGAAACACGTATTCAATGGAATATACATCAAAGAGACATTGCACTGGACTAAAAAAACAACAACAACAAAAATCAATACCTTGATTATAGAAGGGTTAACCATACATAGCATTTCAGAGCTTTCATTTTGGAAGTCCTTGAGATGTTTCTATTTTCAGGCATGGGCTCAATTTATTGAAACTAGCCTTAGCCATTGCAATTCTTCGTTTTATTTCTGTGGAACTTTTGGCACCAGATGTTATTATATATCCTAACTATTTAAACTGTTGGACCTGTTTGATCTTTTCGCCTTTGCTTATGAGATTACAAATAGGATTTGCTCCTTTTTAAAGACATTACAATGCATTCTGTTATCTTTACATTCAAATATAACCCTTTACGTTCACTTTCCGTCACAACAGTATCTAGAAGCGATTGAAGTTCTTTTTCATAGGCATATCTGATGTTATTAATATTTTGTCCATTCATTTTGAGGTAGATCAAATGATGTAGTAATTGATGAAGTCCATGTGGGATGCTCACTGTTAAAGGCAGTCAGAAAAAGACAAAATGCAGTTTTTGGGACGCTTGAACATACATGAATGTCTTGAACATCTAGCTCTCACTGGCAACATTGAAAGCAAACGAGGCAGGGGTAGGTCAAGAGCAACCTATTTAAAGAACCTTAGCAGATGAGTAACGGGGAAAGATCAGGATAACGTAGCTTTTTTTAAGAACGTCCGCGCAAAGGAATGAATGGAGAACCTTAATCGCCGATGTCTGCCGCAGATCTAACACTTGATGATGACCTTGACTATGAATTCTTTAAGCCGCTGACTAAATAAATTATTTTTTTTTTTTTCTTTCTACTGAAAAAAAAAATCCTGGTTTGGTGTTTGGGCTTCTGTAATTTGACCGTCAGGGTGTTGTTTTTTGTTTTGTTTTTTAAGGTCCCGCTTTTATAGTAACTTTGCCGTTCTGAAAGGGGTGTGAAACCCATACCCCATACAGTGCGTAACATACTATACCATACCATACCATACCATACCATACCATACCATACCATACCATACCATACCATACCGTACCATACCACACCATACCGTACCATACCGTACCGTACAACGCTATACCGTACCGTACCAGATCAGACCAGACCAGACCAGACCTGACCATACTATATATCATACCGAACCAGACCATGTCTGACCAGACCGTAACGTAGTGTACCGGCCCAGGTGTGGAAAGTATAGAACCGTGACGTGAGAAGACTGTCAAGCGTAGTCTGTGTCGGCGTTAATCACGCCTCCCTGAGCACACTGTAAGGAGTCACACAATCTACAATTTAGTGGTATAGTAGACGAGGTACGGTTATTTGTTGGTCGTTGGTTTTTTTTAAAAATCGTACGTGTTTTGTACATAAATCTAAGTCATGCTGATGTCAAAATCAATTGCCAAAGTAAAGACAAATTTATTGTAGCAAAAATTTGTAATAAACAATATGTACAATGCAAGAACGATAAATCTACACATCCTCTCTATTAATCATGACATCAGCTGACATCAATTGACGTCCCATCGATTTAGGTTAAGTCATTTAGGAGGCGGGCTTCGACCGTGCTTGTCAGGTCTAATCCAGGCTGAGTTAGATACATCGTCCCAGCAGAAAAACGGAGATACATGTACTGAAAATTCCCCCAAACGGGCGTTAGTGTGTGACGGCAAAGCATCTATCCGTTACATAACAGACGTCGGTGTTGTTTCATTAGAAATACAGTATAACGCTGATAGTCCCAACTCAGAAGACTCGAAATCACGCATCCGTCGAACTGTGCCTGCGGTCCCGATTTTTTTTCTTCTTTATTGTTGTGAGTTGTGAGATATCCCTCGAACTATGGATTCCTCGAACTACCGAGGCCGGTCCCATCGAATTCGAGCTATCCGTGTTATACTGTACAATAAATCACGCTGTTTATATGCCGTATCCTGACCAAGTCCCTCTCACATGGCAATGGCCGCCCTACACACCAGAACACCATAGTCTAATGTAATCAAACAAACAAATTCATCGTTTTGTGTACCCGGGCATAATGTCCTGTGGCCTTGTATAAATACTCTGCCCTTACTAAGGATAATTTTTGTGCCAGCTTGTTTTGGCATTTCGTGAACGTGTGGGGACATCATGGAAACAGCTAGACAAGGAAAATTATAATGCAGCACTTATATGACTGACTTGATTTGAAGCTGACCAATGGAATGAAATGAATTATTCATTCAGAGTGAAACAAAAATTGTGTCGAGCTCAATCCTCGCCCTGTGGTTAGAGGGCACCATGCGTAGGTCCAACTACTTCACTATCCCCAGTTTGTTTATGTCAGTATGTTTTGCTCTCTTCAGTTCAAATTGACCATGTGGGTGGTTGGCAGGTGCTCTGGTAAGGTTTACTCCTCCTTTTCTATGAACACCTATCGTCCTTATCTCTTTTCCTTTTTTGTGTTTGTTACCCTCTTGTAACACGTCTGATCATCGGCACTTATATGACCTTATTGTCTTGCAAGTGCTGTAAAACTCTTACTAAAACTAAACTGAACTAAAAATTGACCGACTATATATA
>NW_004798381.1:124624-126343 GCF_000002075.1 Aplysia californica
TTGGTCAGATGGAATCTACGGAAAAAACACGCGATCTGTAAAAAAAAAATGACGTATGCTAACTTTTTAAAATGACCCAGCACAACGCGCCGCCCAGCATAAAGAATGACGTGTGCCCTCAATGAGACAGCTCAAAACGTGCCCTCGCCTGCCACGCAATATTTATCAGGTCCAGGTTGACCGCCGTCTGCGAATGAAGTGACACCTAGTGTCACATCTTGTCGTGTTTGCCCAGCGACGTCACGGTAAATACACGAGGCAGCGCATGCTCAAGGGAAGGGGAAATGTAGAGACGTATTTAAGAAGAATAAAATGATGAATGACTAAAAGATCAGACTGATGCGTCCCCTGGTCATGTCAGTATTTTTGTATGCGTGTGACACCTGGACCTTGAATGAATTATCAAAGCTGTGGAGATGAGATGCTTCCGAAAAATCCTTGGCATCTCATACAAAGATCACATCACGAATGATGAAGTCAAACAACGAATCAAATATGAAAATGGACCAAATGCTGCTTGCAAGGCCCGACGCTACCGGGCGTGAACGTTAAATTGGTGGACCTGCCTAAATATTGAACAGGACGTACGATATCGCACCATAATCTACAATAATGCTTGCTAACGTGTACGATACCGCCCACAAGTTGGGGCTTTTGTAATTCAGGTGTGCTGTGAGGATTGCCAGGGTAGTGACAGGTGTTATTATGCCCCGCTTGGAAATACACGTGCTTGTAGGTGGGCGGTACGAAAGTTGTAGTGTCCATAAAGTGGCAAAAAAGTTAAAAAGTTGACAAGCTTAGTCCTTTTCCTAGATATATTCTCTCAATTGGCAGCAGATTTCTTAATTACACCCCGCCATTAAACCCGCCAATGGGCAGAACATTATGTAATAAAGAAAATCTGTCGTGTGCCCAATTCTCTGCTGAATAATTGATACCTTCGTTGTACAGAAAAGATCAAATGCTCATGCAAGAGGTTTAAACAAATCCATAGCATAATTCCTCTTACTTGACGAATAAGCTGCCGCCAAGCTCGACTAACAACTCCGTAAACTTCCTCTTGCGGCCAGAACATGAACCAGTTTTAGAGAAGGCAGCGAGTGCTCGCGTTTACACAGCAGCAGTGGACAGGTTAATAGGGAGGGTTAGAACGTTACTCTGTCTAACGTGAATAGTTTGTGTTTGAACTGTGTGTTTGATACTGTCGCTGCGCTGGTGCTTCCGCTCCCATTAGTGTACTATTTTTTTTTCAATTTAATGTAGGTGTTACTGCTCCTCCAGCGACACAATTTATCATAGGAGGCGGGCTTCTGGCCATGCATGTCAAGGCCAATACGAGCTGTAACTGAGATATTTGACAAAAACCCTCCCCACTCGCGATTCCAACTCAGGTTTTCTTGATGCGAAGAGAAAGCTTCGAACCGCTACACCTGGGACCCCGGAGACTCGTGTCTGACCAATCAAACCTGCTTGTGTATGTTGGCGAAGGGCCTCAGTGATAGATCTAACTGCTTTCAGATCCATGTTTTGTTTATTTCTGTTTGTTAGTATTGTCGCACCTCAAAGTTACAGTTATACTGTAGATGTGGTCCCACTTGCTGGATTCGGAAATGGAAATCAGACGTGCCAAGGTACGCATGTAAAATCGTGCATGGTTTCCAAATGCTTCTTGTTCGGTTACATGATTTGAACGGGTTGGCAAAAGTATTTAACCCCCCC
>NW_004798381.1:126446-129386 GCF_000002075.1 Aplysia californica
GGGGGGGGCATTTTTCGTTCTTATGCACAGTAGAATTGTAAATGGGCAGATTCAACAAAGTCATGCTCATAGCTGCCTGATCTCGAACTACAACAGGGAACTGCTGCTTTTTCTTTCCTTATCCTTACTATCGTCATTTTCCTCTACTTCTTTTGTATGTTTGTCACGCTCTTGTGACCCGCTATTTCCGGGGTGCCTTGAAAGTCGAAACATACTTTGCTGTTGAAGCTAGAGAGGTGAGCAGAATAAGCCCAATTCCTAGTAAAAACTTCTCTGTTGACATCCTCCCCTTGGCGCTCAAATGACCTTATGCAGTTGCGAGCGCCGTAAAACCTCTTCTAAATAATTTTTTTTTTTACAGTTTTGAATATGCTTGCTTGTTTGTGGCCGAACGTGATTTAAGTTTTCTTTAACCTGCTTCCAATATGAAATAGCCCTTAACTTCTAAGTTTGGAGAGACAGTCGCTACCTCAGAATTACAAAGTGTTAACTTTTTGGCCGTTTTGAGTGACTAAGACCATGAGGTCAGCAACCAAAAATGCTCTATCTGCTCTGTCAAAATCGTAAGATTATTTGGAGTTGTTATCTAAATAGTCAAAGAAGTGAATTCGAAAAAAACTCACCATGTTGTGAAACTAAACATTTTTACGTCAAATTTCTCAAATCTCGGTACTGAGCAGAAAGAACTTTGTAATTCTAAGGTAGTGCTGAGAAAATCATTAAAAACTCTGAAAATCATACAGCTTCAGGGATTGAAGAAAGGATTCAAATCTAAATTGGCCTCAAATTTCGTATCAATTACACTTACGGTCTGTAACGTCCCTGTAACCCCAGAAAGTTTATAAAGCCATTTGAAAAAGACAAACAATCCCAAAATAGATTAATGGCATGGTGGGGCCTAACGTGCATCATGCCGATGAGCATTGAGGAAACAGTTGATGGTCATTCCTTCAGTGAATTTATTACTCTGGACCAGAGGTGGCCCGGACATTTATGAGAATGATCCCAAGGCGTGGTGATGGATGTTTTTCTTTACGCCTTAAGCGTGTATTAGTATTAGTCGAGTCAGGAACCGCTGGAACGTGCTCGAGTCGGTTACGACCAAGATCGAGGGGATATTTTGGGTATATCTTCTTCGTCCAGCGGACGGTTTCCACATTCTGGAAATCTCGCGATGTGATTTCGTTTCATCGTCTGGCTGTTTGATCACAGTCAGCCAATATTAAGAGCGCTCCCTGTATCGATTTTTGGAAGGTTGGACTCTGAAGCGTTTGCTTAAAAGGAATATGTGGGTGATTGGCGGGGGCTCTGGTGTGGTTTGCTCCTTCTTACCTATTAAACAACTATCATCTTTATCTTTCCTCCTTCTTTTTTATGTTTGTTACGCTCTTGTAACACCTATAAGCTTTGGCACTTATATGACCTTATTGTGTTGCAAGTGCCGTAAAACTCTTACTAAATATAGTTCTTGAAACTTTTAAGGTTTCCACACTATCAAGTCCGAAATTAAGGGGAAAAAAAGCTCCAGTCTCAAAGCACATTTCACCCTCCGTAGCCTCCGTTCACCTTGTGCCTCTCCCAATTCTTTTTATCTCATCTATCTATTTATCTACCTGTCTATCTAACTATCAGTCTATCTATCCATCTATCTAGCTGGCAAGCTATCGGCCATCCCGCCGTTTTCTTGTCTTTTTGTTCAAGTTATTCTGTCTGTTTGTTGTCCGCATTTGATTTGACTGTCTTTTGCCGATGCTGCCTCAATTTTAGTAAACATTAGAATGTATCGCCTAAACATCATCTGCATATCTGCTATGTTTTGATTTGGCGAGCACACAAACCAAAACACGAATGTCATATAACAAAACTACACACTTGCCGGCTCAATTGCCATACTAGCGCACACACACACACACGCACACACACTCTCTCACACCCCCACACCCCTCCCACACACACACACACACTCTCACACACACACTCACACACACACTCACACACTCACACACATAGCAGATATGCAGATAATGTATAGGCGATACATTCTAATTATTACTAAAATTTCGTAAACAATATCTTTAAAAAGGTAAATCAGAGGCTGTACTGAGGAATCTTAGGTCTTTCAATCTCTGAATCCATCCATCCTTCAGTTATTCTTCTCCACATCAATAGCAATTTTGATAAATTTTGGTATCACTTCCTATGGTAGCAATTTGGGAAAGCAGCACATCATAAAACAAACAAGTTAATCAGAAAGGCATCAAGAACAATTGGTAGAGACCTAAGTAACTTTGAATGTCTGCACTAAACAAACGTTCTAAAAAAGGAGGAAATACCTCGTAATGCTTGTCCATAGCCACCCACTGACATCGGAATTTCAACTATCGACCCCGTAGTAAACGATACATTTCCAAAAAAGCAAGACCAGACTGATATCACCCCCGGGGCAGTGCCGCTGACTGAAGTGTCTTTAGGCCATTCCCAAATGGGGGGGATTTCCCGGTCAAGCACAGTAGAATTGTAAATGGGCTGATTCATCATGTCACGCTCATAACTGTGCCTGATCTACAACAGGGAACTACTGCTTCTTCTTTCCTAATCCTTACTATTGTCATTTTTCTCTGCTTCTTTTCTATGTTTGACCTGCTATTTCCGGGTGCCTTGACAGTTGAAGCAGACTTTGTGCTGTTGAAGCTAAAGAGGTGAGCAGAGTGAGTCTGATTCCCTGTAAAGAGTTCTCTGCTGACGCCCACCCCTTGGCGCTCATATGACCTTATGCAGTTGCGAACGCCGTAAACCCTATACTAAAAAAAAAAGAAGAAAAAAAAAGACAGATATCGAAATTCATTCGTACCAACTGCAGCAAGGTTTACTGAACACACAGTGCTACAAATGAAACACACACACACACACACACACACACACACACACACACACACACAC
>NW_004798381.1:130325-131650 GCF_000002075.1 Aplysia californica
CCCCCCCCCCTCTCTCTCTCTCGCTTCTCTCCGTCGCGCTCTTAAGACTTCGTGTTCGATTACCACACATGGAGCTGTTATTATCGTTCATCCCTCGTATAGGTTTATCCCTATAAAATGACTGAGAAGCTCCGAGTATCTTTCAAAAAAGCCAGTTCTCCTATTTGGGCATACTGTAGGGCTATAGAGGCCGCTGTGGCCACGATTTCTCACGTTGTTTCAGATAATTTGTTCCACAGCTGATGGAAGTAGGTTGTATAGTCTTCTTCTCTGGGTTTCCTGGCTAGACCTCAGGGGTAGTCGACCGATGCTTTTTTAAACCTGCACTGCAACTAATTTTTACGTTTGTGGCCGCATTTCCTACTTCGTAAGGCCTCTTACCTTCAAGTACAAAGCAGCCACTGTCCGATTTCGAATGCACTCTATATTTTTATATACTGACCAGAGTATTTTCAGTTTTAGTTGGAATTAATTTTTAATTTTTCGAGGGTTGACCCTAACTTTAACCATTATTAATCTATTTAGAGGAACCAGCCATTCATGTACAGTTGTTTGCCAGCGAACTATTATTATTTTCATTGAGTTGAATCACATTTAATCTGTGATATTTAACTTGAAAATACTCCCCGGGGCGGCGCTACTGACTGAAGTGTCTTTAGGCCATTCCCAACGGGGGGGGGGTCGTCATCCACATGTTCTTATGCACAGTAGAATTGTAAATGGGCAGATTCATCAATGTCATGCTCATAACTGTGCCTGAATTGCAGCAGGGAACTACTGATTTTTCTTTCCTAATCCTTACTATCGAAATTGTTTCCTCTTATTCTTTTGTAGGTTTGGCACACTCTTATGGCCCACTATTTCCGGGGTGCCTTGATAGTCGAAGCAGACTTTGTGCTGTTGAAGCTAGAGAGGTGAGCAGAGTAAGCCTGATTCTCTGTATGGACTTCTCTGTTGACATCCACCCCTTGGCGCTCGTATGACTAAAGTCTCACTAGAAAACAACCTATAATTTTTGTTCCACGCCAACCGTACCATTGTCAGCATTTTATATCTCAGCTGTGGATGATTGACTGGCTCTGTTGTGGGTTACTCCTGTACTATCGAACATCCATCGTCCTTCTTTTTTTGTGTTTGTTACCCTTTTGTAACACCTCTTATCGTCAACACTGATATGTTATGTTGGAAGTGCTGTAATTGCTTACTTAAACAAAAACAAGTCGACCTCACCTGTAGACACCCCCAGTGGGTCGGGGGGATATAAATAGACCCACTGCTTCGTCTGCAGAAGGTGCAACCCCTTCAAAGGCGAGGTGTCGCACACG
>NW_004798381.1:134746-136033 GCF_000002075.1 Aplysia californica
ACATAATAATAATAATAATAATAATAATAATAATAGTAATAATAATATTAATAATAATAATAGTAATAATACCTACTTGTTTTACTTTATACTTCCTCTTGTACCTCTACTCTAGGGCATCGAGAGGGGAAAGAGCTTTCTGTCTTTAGCAAACTGAATTGCCTAGCTGGGTGGGATGTTGTCTGTTTTGAAGGTATCCTTTACACATTTGATCAAGGTCTTCTTTGGTCTTCCTCTTGCCTCGTATGCTGAAGCTGACTTTCATCGTCTCAGTTTTTGCTTTTGCTTATTTACATGTTAAGATTTTCACACTGTGTATTCAGCCTGTTTGTGTGCTCTTGAAGCTACTCTTCTTTCTCATATGCCAGGCTTTGGCCGTCTGCAAACAGCTTCGCATTCAGGTCTTTCGGATAGAGGTTTGCTTCTTTCGTAATTTTGCCCATGTATATGATGAAAAGTAGCGGTGATAACACACACCCTTGCCTCGCTCCTGAAGACACGTCGAACTAGTCATCGAGTCCGTTTTGGGTGCGGACTTTGCTCTTGTGGTTGGTGCAGATGGCTCTGATGTTGTCCAACAGTTGTCTTCTAATGCTGCAATTTTCAAGTGTTTGCCACAGTTTGTTTCTGTCTACTCGGCCAAATGCCTTTTCCTAGTCTATAAACACAAGGTTCACTTTGTTGTATTCAGTTGCCCTTTCTCTCATTTGCCTTAGAGCGAAGATAGCGTCTGTGCACTTCTCCCTTTTCTGAAGCTCATCTGAGCCTCACTCAGTGATGGTTCCTCCTTGTGCCTTGTAAGCTGTTCCATGATCTTTGCGTACATCATGCTTAATTGTGTGGCTCAGGACGACAATTCCTCGGTACACGTGCTGCCGTCTTTCTCACCACAGCCTTTTTTCTTGCAGACTGCAACAACAACTGCACGCTTCCTGTCTTCCGGGACTTTCTTCTCCGCCCATGCTTTATGGAATATTGTGGTCAGCCAGATGATTTCTGTTTCTCTACATACCGGGACAGCCTCAGATGTAATGCCAGCAATGCCTGCTGCTTTGTTGGGTTTTTTTCTCTTTTTGTGGTAAAAACACGGTGTAATGTTTATTTATTGCCGTTCTGTAAAGCGCTCAGATCTTTGATATTTCAACCGGGGTTTAGTGCTATATATATGTCACAGTAGTAGTAGTCGCAGTAGTAGTAGTCGTAGTAGTAGTAGTAGTAGTAGTAGTAGTAGTAGTAGTAGTAGTAGTAGTAGTAGTAGTAGTAGTAGTAGTAGTAGTAGTAGTAGTA
>NW_004798381.1:136865-138078 GCF_000002075.1 Aplysia californica
GTTTGTATTGTTATTTTAAAGATTTTTTTCATGGTGGAAAAGAGAGGAGGGGCGGATTTTCAAATATAAAATCAACAGCACACCGCTATTTGAAGGTCAGTTGGTTGATCTGTTAAATATGCACATATAGTTTAACTACCAAACATATGCATATAATATGTTCTGATTCAGTGCCGTCTACGTCACTCCCTGAAGACTTTTGACATTGAATGCTCTTGTATTGATTTTTTGTTCTTATTTCTGTTTTGTGTTTTTGGTCTTTTGTGGTGTGTTTGTTTTACTTTATTAGTCAATATGACCATTATATTGTGTTAGAAGTGCCGTAAAAATTTTACTAAAACTAAATAGGACCAGTGTCGTACGCACCGAAGACAGGACAAGGCAGACAAGAGAATTCCCCTTCACCACTTGCTGTGCAGTCATTCGCTAATGAAAGTTATTCTGATTTCAGTGCACATTTACCTCTAGCGGGTTGCAAGTCCGTGATTGGCACTGTTGTATTTCATCGATAAGCTCTGCGTACAGGCTTCTGGGATGTAGCAGTTTAGTGCTTCGTCGTCGCATGCAGAAGACCCGAGTTCTACAAGTTTCTATTTCGTTGATGAATGTACGTACAAATTCAATCTTTCACCTCAGTTATAAGGTTTTGCCATCAACTGATATTATAAGCTAAGTAAAAGATACGATACTATAAGGGATTATAATATGGTAATACTTTATTGTTCCAATGGCAATGTTTTCGTAGCTTAACACATAAAGATATAAATACATTTTTAATTGTGTTACTTTCAGGAGAGATTTTTTATATAAAGAGAAAATTAAAGCTGGCAATAATTATCACATCATGTCACAGTACTACATTGGTAGATACAATGTATGTGGTAAGCTGGGATTAGTGGTGTGACCTTTTATCTCCTAGCGATACATGTTATCGTAATTATTCCATTTACTTCTTGGCTAGTTTCTGGTCTTTGTGCTCCCCTGAATGACCAAAATTGCATTGATAGGGGCGTAAAGAACGCCTACATAATAATACTACTGCCTTGCACCTTTACGATTACAAGATGTTTCTCTTTAGGAATGTTTTTTTTTAAAGAGTGGAATATAGGTGCTTGGTTGAGATTGGATTTGAAAAGAAAGGAAGTTTGTAGACTTGAACAAACAAAACGTGATCGAGATGGGTCAGAATTTGATTGGGAAATTGGGAAAAGGG
>NW_004798381.1:138178-138983 GCF_000002075.1 Aplysia californica
CTCTCTCTCTCTCTCTCTCTCTCTCTCCTTTTTAATTGTAATCAACTGAATGTTCGATACTAGCTGGCCCTGTCTTGATAGAAAACACACGTGTATTATTTATTTAGGAGTCAGGAGTTTTAAGCCTGTTGATCCCAGTTTGCTAGAACATATTGCTATAGGATAATGAGGGGCAGATTTCTCAAAGATAACCCCCGTGCCTGATAGATAGAGGCAGGCATCTGTTAAATAAACCTAAATGATGTTTCTTACGAATCGACCTCTGGGTTCTATAAAGTGCATCTGCATGAGTTTCTTGTTCAAGTAAATCAAAATAGAGAAATTCGAAAGACGATGGTGTGGAGGTCAGGTGCTTCACCATTATGTGCAAAAGACACGAGTTCGATTCCCGTGTAGGGAGATATTTTTATCGAGGAGTATCTTGGTATTTCTGCAGGGGTATTGTATCCCTTTCACTTCGATTTGGTCCTGATAGGCAGGACCAAAACCCACCTTCTTATATGATCTCAGGCTGTGTCGATGAGGGAGTAAAAGAACACCCAAATTTGTTGGATTTTCGTTATTTTTGTTTTTAAATTAGAATAAAAAAGAACGACAGTTGGCAGCAGTAGTCAGCGTGAAGACGAAGGCAAGAGGTGAGAGATGATGGTACTCCACAGGGCGTACCAATACCATACATGATATTATGCAGACAAAGCTGTCCAAGACGATCACACGTTGTTGATGAGAAAAGTGGTTGATGTAAACAGGTAGACATCTTGGACAGTGTTGTTATGATATGAAAAAGACGCAAGGAAATTCCCGG
>NW_004798381.1:139497-144960 GCF_000002075.1 Aplysia californica
GGGGGTTGTTATACAAGATTAGCGTGTTTTTAATTGTCACGAGAACGGGCGCTTAATTTAAAACATCAGCTGATGTAAATAGCGGAATAATGACAAACGGATGATGAGGCTAGTGTCGGATGTCCTAATGTTACCTGCCATGTCCCTAATGTTACCTGGTGACATTCCAACTTGTAGCTTACCTGAAGACGCGCGGAAAATCTGAGCTGAGTAAGAATAGGCGGCAAGGCTTTGGGTGCCTCCACTTGTCATTTAATTGTTTTGCGTGTAACGTTAGGATGAGACGAGCTGGCTGTTGGACCCATTCTAAGATTACCTATGCCAAGAGGGTCTTAGATGTGGAGATTTCTCGTGGCTTTTCCACGCGATAGGGAATTTATGCGCTTGGTGAAACGCATTTTTCGATTATTTACATCTTCTGTGGTTGATGTAAAAGCGTATGCGTAATGTTGTACACTCCAATGATTTAAATGGTCAGATTTATTGGGAACGTGACGCTTCGTATTGTGACTGAAATGAGATCGGCTTTTGCCAGAACTTGTGTGTGATTTCTCTGCTATTGAGAATTTGAAGAAGTTGAGAAGAAGAAAACAAAAGGGGGATTGGGGGGGGGGGGATGGAGATGAAGAGATACAGATAAAGGGGAAAAGAAATATGCGAGAAGACCATTCATCGTGTCGCGTCATCTGGTAAACTTTTAAATATGCCTCGTAAGACATATGCCTTGGCCAGATGCGGAATTTGTTGTCTTTTTAACGCTGCAGGAAGAAGATGGCTGAGTCATTCATTCCCATCGTTAATGAAGCGAGGAGAACCGTTGGCTTCATCGACACAATTTAGATCATGTAGGAGACGGACTCAGACCCTGTTTATAAAGGTCTCGTAATCTAGGGGTATTGTGTTAGCGTCTCATTCAAATGGCCTCAGAATCGAAACCTGATGGCGACAAAAAACCATTCTTCTCTAAAACGTTCTCTTTTCACCCAATTTCCTGTTTTCTAGTCCTGTTCTGTCAACGACTTTTTATCCCCACCCCATCCCGGCCTCCTTTGGGATCCTCTCTCCGTTACGCCTGATCTGTGTACTGCTACTCCTGGCTCCTTCTTACTGTTGTTTTTCAGTTCACCAGCACCCCTGACCTTAGGATAGGTAAGATGGCCTTCTCGGATAACGGTGAAAAATCTCAGAGGTCCCATTTAAAAGTCCCTTGGTGGTTGTAAAACGGATCAATGTAGGGCTTTGGCCGCTATCCCGGCAAAAATCAAAAATTAATTCCTACCAAATCTGAAAATACTCTAGTCAGTATAAAAATAGTATTCAGAGTATCTTTGAGATCAGAATTTAGCTGCTAGAAGGCAAAGGTCCCCTCGAGATAGGAAAAACGGTCACACACGTAAAACCTGTTTGCACTGCAGGTTGAAGAACCGGTAGTTGACTGACTACCCCTGAGATCTAGCAGGGGAACGCAAAGAAGAAGAGACACCGCCTGTCAGGACCAACCCGAGATACTCGATAAAAGTTCTCCCTTCATGGAAATCGAACTTGGGTCTTCTATGTGCCACAGTGAAACAGTGAACACCACAAACGCCGGAAATTTTTTTTACCGGTGTTGAGTGTTGAGAAATGAAAAGTTTTCACGTCCAAGCTTTATAATAATTTATATTCACCCCCATTGTGGGCTCTCTTTCCTGGCGAAGACGCGACTCGTAAAAGATGGCGAAGGAGTTTTTATATATGTTTCTTTGCTTTTATTTGATGGTATGAAAGAAACACACATTTGACATTAGTTGCTGTTTTTTTTTACTATGCGCTCTTTACTGTTGTACACAAAAGATAATTTCGGTTCTCGCATTGCAATGCAGTTTACTTTATCGAGTACTTCGTTTTTCTGCCTGGATTCATTTTTCCCACTCAGCTCAGTTTGGGCCTGACAGACAGGCTGGAAGCTGCGTGTCTCCTCAGTAATCTAAATCAGGTCAAAGATGGATAATAACATTTAAAAACTATTTACAATCAACATAATATAAACGCAGAACAAACCGACTTGTCTTAGGTACATTTAACTTTACGTTGAGGTTGGTTTTTTTTACCAGACTTTGTACGAATTGCTTCTTAATTGTTATATATGGCAGACGGTTATTGACACTCTTTGCTTCTGTAACAAATTTGTGAACAACATACCATTTGCCTCATTATGAGCTTTTTCCTCTAGAATTTTTTTCATTTACTGTAGAAGCCGCAAATCATTTTGATCCTTATTTCTTCTATTTCTCTGAGAGAAACATCCTCCTGTTCGGTTGCATTGGTCATCGTCAGACATTAACAAGTAATCTATTATTATATATTATTATTATGTTATGGTACATGGGTGGAGGAGGGAGGAGTGTTATGTTGTCTTTGTCGTTTGTTCGGTTTAACTCTATCAGTGTTGTTATTATTTGATTTATAAAGTTTATCAAGGGAGAAAAGGGGAATCGTTTATAATTTTATTGTTTATGCTTACGATTTTTTTTTTTCAGCTTTGAGGACTTTTTTGTGTTGAGAATGGAGGGGGAGAGGGGAGGGCAAAAAAAACTGCATCTACTAAACACCAATATCATTGCTGATCTTTTATAACATAGGTTGTCTTGAAAGCACGTGGAACTTGATCAATACCTAGGCCTATTTAGTGAGAGTATTCAATAGCTCATTGTGCTTTCCTCCTCAGACTGGATCTATATACTCGCATTAACCTTGCTTAGGGAAGTTGTAACTATCTCCATTTCAATTTTTAGCTGCATTGTTTCATTTTTTGCCAACAGAAAGGTTTTAAAGCGAAGATTAGGAATCCGAGACGAAATTTAAAAAAAGAAAAAATTCAAGAGATGCTTGTTGACTTGTGTCTTTTTGCAGTATTCTTTCTGTCATCTTAAGACTGTGTGGATGGGAGGCCTGTGCTTTTGTGTGGTTTGCTCCTCCTTTCTTTAACTCTCCTCCTTCTCTTTTTGTATAACACTTTCTAGTAACTGCAAGAGATATAAAGCTCTTAATAAAACTAAACAAACCAAAGACTACTGAGAAATCAATATGTCCTCTTCCAACAAGTCTGTAAGTCGTACCGTTGATGTTCGAATTATCTGGTACTCCTGGCCGCGAGAGCTAATGTGGGTTCACTTTTTTTTTAAAGGGGGGTGGGTAGTTTATTCTTTTATTTGTTCCTTTCTTTTATCAACTTTCTTTTCTTGTTTCTGTGGGTTTTTAAACTATTTCTTTCACTTTCTGTGTGTCCTGTCCCCCTCGTCTAAGATATTGGAAAATTTCACTCAGTTTTTGCCTGTGAAAGTCTTACATCTATGCATCGAAACACTAACTTTTAGACCTTTTCAGCAGTGCGATTTAATAGTTGTTTCCGCCATGTTCAGTGTAAATCAAAGAGAAATTCATTGTTCCCCTCCAGCGTCCCCAGACGCACTGTTTTGCGCTATGGCTGAATGAGACATTTTCGTGTGAGCTTATAACCTCTTTGGTGTGAGCCGAAAGTTGAAACATCGCTCAACGTAACTAGATCTACTCGCTTTGTGATTCCTGCTCAAGTTAACGCCTTACTAGAAACGATGTACTCGTCATTCTGAGGGTGGAACTGTTGGTCCCTCTGAGGACGACGGTTGAGAAAGAAAAATTCAGGAAGTTTAAAAAAAGACACATTTTTGGACTTCACTGAGATTCAAACTTCAGTTCCGGGTTTTGATTAGGTACAAACAAAAAGTCATTCGTAAGCAACGATGTGTTCCACAGTGTAAGTACATGTATAGCCTAGTACTGCACTTTGATTGAGAAACCTGGTAGCCAACGATTAAGTCTAGATCTAGTTCCCCATGAGAACAAAACAGGAGACCAAACTTTTGTCGGTTGGTCCTGGACAACGAAAATAAGAGAAGCACGACATAAATAATAATTGTGTCGTGTTGGTGCGGTGGAATTCTTTGATTTCCAATGTCATCATTGTCCACTACTCACCGCCAAAACGACTGGCCAACTTTTGAAATTTAAAGAAAAATGTTGTATAGCAGTTTCTTAATTTGTTGTGTCGGTTGCATGTGCTTGAGGGATAGTTTGTCGAAGTCAGATCCTAAAAATGTTTAAAAGCAAGAAAAGATACATAAAGTAAGGTACAATTTCAAAGGATAAAGCCGTTCTCTCTCTCTCTCTCTCTCTCTCTCTCTCTCTCTCTCTCTCTCTCTCTCTCGTGAAAAAATACATGGGTATCTGGGCTTAGAGCAGTTGAACAGCTTGTCGAGGAGTCCTGTGAGATGTCCTGGACACGGAGTTTGCACACACACACACACACACACACACTTGCACACACTCACACACGCACACGCACACGCACACACTCACATACACACACACACACACACACACACACACACGCACACACACACACACACACACACACACACACATACATCACCGATCATTTAGAAACTCTACTGCAACTATAAATATCATCTTCATCTACGCTCATTTGCAGTAAAGAACATCAGATACAAGAGCGTTTACTAAATAATAGCCTAAAAAGTGGAATTCGCTTGGCAGCTTTGTTGGCAGAATGCTTGACGTTCATGAAAATACGGTTGGTTGGAGGGAGCCTCCGGTAGGTCCAACTTCCATATATTTTTTTTTTACCCTTCATGACCTACATTGTGTCGATAGGCTTCCCTTTACACAAAGTAAACAAAAATTAAAGGTATATTGTGCATATGATCGTATGCGTAGGAAATAAAATATGAGTGCTTGTCAAGGAGATTAGAAGATCAGATAGGGCTTATCTTTGTTATCCAGACACTCATGGCACATTGGTGTGGTGTTCCACCACACACATACACACATAATATGCTCATTCAAACTCTTCCACACACCCTGTCTTCCGCATACACATACAAATACACACAGCTCAAAGACAGATCTACCGTCACATATATAAGATGAAAATAAACAATAGTTAACAGAGATAATATTTCCGCTAAATGTACCTGCGTCGATTCTGTAGCGGTAAGGCGCTTAGATTCGAGTTTGATTCGTGGAGTTCAATTTATGGAGTGTCGGTCTTTAAGCTGGGAAGGTGTATCCCTCTCACCTTGAGTTGGCCGTGTCAGGCAGAGTCAAAGCCTACGATGGAAAAAAAATAGCTGAATGCATAATGTGTTGTTTCGGCTCTGTGTGGCGGGTGCTGCTATGGTTAATGAAATGCATTGTAAGGAACGCGTGCGTGAACAATGTCTCTTTTAATATTGGCCTGTACTACATTCAAGAGGAGTATATTGATATAACATACCGTTTCTTTCTGGCTCTGGCGGATTTCCAGTTTTACAGATTGCATTATATTTATATAGTTGTTTGAACTGCTGTCAGTTCTTTCTCAACATTAATTTCTTATATAGTTATACCCTCTAGCTTTAAGACTGTCTCGGTTCCCCCTCCCCC
>NW_004798381.1:145293-146398 GCF_000002075.1 Aplysia californica
CACACACACACACACACACACACACACACACACACACACATACACACACACAAACTCAGCACTCTCCCGCACTATTTCATCCCACGTTGTCCCCGCAGTGGTGACTCAGGGGGTAACAGGTTGCCTTGGTGTGTTAACCGGTCATCTCCCCTACTCAGTACACTCTTGGGGTTTATTTATACACTTATTGATTGGACATTCGCAAATCATGTGGGTTGTTGGAAGCGGTCAAAGATGGGTCGTACTCGAGACGAGCTTATCTATCGTCTCGTTGATACGTCTTGACATTTCGTGTGCTGGTTCTGTCTTTTTCTCAGTTATAAGTACCGGCTTCTATGGGTTAGCGGTTTGACGCTCCGCCGCCGCTTGCAGAGACCCGAATTTGATATCCGAATGAGGTAAATTGTTATCGCGTATCTTGATCTTTCTGCTGGGATGCTGTATCCCTCTCAGCACGGGTTGACCATGACAGGCGGGATGGAACGCACCCCTTAGTTTATCTAAATTGGGGGCGTAAAAAACCCCCACCTACGTTTTAAAAAAGCCCAGCATTAATTAGGTGACTATTGTATGTTTTGATATTATAAGATGTATTGTAAAAGATGAGGGCACTCCGTTATCTCAGTCAGTATCATGCTAGACCAACGCCTTTTTTCATAGCCAACGCCTACTTTTGACACCTTTGAGGGGCTGATATTATCGTGCCGCCCACCCACTTGTATTTCCAAGCAGCACAGAAAAATTCCACCTGTTTCTCTGCGGGTGATCTCCAGCACCCACCGAAATAACCAAACCATACTGCCCAGGTTAGCAAGCTGTGGAGTGGGTGGTCTTTGTTCGAATCTCAAAGGGGGCATTTTGAACTTGATTTGTTTTTTGGGAGTTTCAAAGCTCTCCACCCATTTGGGTAGGTACTATCGCAGATGGACGTTAAATTCTCTTAAATAAAGCCTTACCTTGGTGAAATGTGTGTCAAACCCAAACTATGACCTTGCCCAGGAACGATGTGGTTGTGTTTTTACCAGAACAATAATGGTATTTTAACCCAATAGGGCAGCCTAATACCAAGTTCAGTTTGATTCGATGAGAGAGTGAAAAAAGGAGG
>NW_004798381.1:147863-149433 GCF_000002075.1 Aplysia californica
TGTGTGTGTGTGTGTGTGTGTATTTATATAGACAAAGCCAGTGTATGTAATAAAATAATAATGAAGATCATTTCTAAAGCGCCCACTCCCGTGTAAACGCAGCTCTTGGTGCTCATGTATATTATATATCAATATGTTATATTATTGATGTACCAGATCTGGCTATTCGGAAAGTGCGTATTTATGTTCAGTGACACGTTCCTTTCTTATGAATACATTGTTATTGTTCACGCTTGGGAATCCTGCGCAGTGACTGCTGCCGATGTGGTGTTAGGTTGCTTAAATAAAATGTAAGTTGTTTTGTATATATTTTATTTCATAATGTATTCTATTGTCAAACGTCACTGGCGTTGTATAGTTTAAATCAGAGGTCACCATACTTTATTCAGGTTGGGCCGGATAACGGTGAGAATACAGATAACAGAGGTGACTCTCGTGGTCTAGTGTGCCTCTCATACAATAGGTCCCGGGTTTGAATCCCGATAGCGATGGGAAACTTTCTTCTCTAAAACTGTCTCCTTTCACATCTTTCCCTGCTCTCTAACAATGTTCTGTCCTTTTCTTTCGTCTCTACTTTCTGCCCCCTCCCCCTCACCTCCTTTACCCCCTCTTAGGGGCTCTTGACTCTTTCTGCAACCTTTTTACTGTTATTCCTTGGCTCATTCTTGCTGCTGTCTTTCCTCTACACCCCTGATCTTATGGTAGGAAAGATCTACAACTAGCCTTTTCGGATAAGGGCGAAAAATATAGGATGTCCCGTGTGCAAGCTGCGCATTTTAAAGATGTTTTGGCGGTCTGAAGTCGATAAGAGTAGGCTTCGGCCGCCGCCCGGAGAGAGAGGGAGAGAGAGAGAGAGAGAGAGAGAGAGAGAGAGAGAGAGAGAGAGAATACTGAGCTAGGGCCGGATTACTACTTAATTTTTGTTCAAAATTACACTCTGTGAATACACTTAGAAATAAAGACGACAAACCTATTGGGTACGAAAATTCCCCCCTTCCGCCTTCCAAACAAATATGTATGATTACTTGATCCTGAGAACATCATAGCACTCCGGGCATTTCCATACTGTAAATAAATAAATATATATTACTGCTGCTACTACTACTACTACTGCTACTGCTGCTGCTGTTGCTGCTGCTGCTACCCTTACTACTACTACTGCTACTACTACTGCTACTACTACTACTGCTACTGCTGCTACTACTGCTACTACTACTACTACTATTGCTGCTGCTGCTGCTGCTGCTGCTACACGGGCCAATCACACCCCTGTAATTGGACGCTATTAAGAAGGAAAATTTTGCGTTTTACAGAATATTGGTTCTATTTTTTAAAGCATTGATTGACTTTTCTTCCTATTTTCATACTTAACGCCCCTTCCCAGTTGAATTATATTTGGTTAAGGTTTTGTTGACATTAGTCCAGGCGTGACTGAATTTATCTATCTACCTATCTATCTGCCTATCTGTCTGTCTGACTGTCTGACTGTCTGTCTGTCTCTTTATCTGTCTGTCTGTCTGTCTGTCTATCTGTCTGTCTGCCTGTCTGTCTGTCTGTCTGTCTGTCTGTC
>NW_004798381.1:151392-152853 GCF_000002075.1 Aplysia californica
ACACACACACACACACACACACACATGTGTTGGTATGAAAAAAGGACGCTGATTGGTCGCATGCAATCGGCTAAGTGAATAATGGTTCACGATGCAGGTGCAATGGATGGTTTCCGGGAATAGAAAAAGTTCGTTCTGTGAGAAAAATGAGCGAAGACACGTCTGCGTGGGCTGTTCACCCTGGAAGCGACCTCGTTGAATCCGAGCTCGCTGATTTAAGTGCTCGTTGAATCCGGGTTATTTTTACTGATATTAAAGAAGAAAAGAAAACGGGGAATCTATCTCATCTCGTTGAATCCGAGTTCTCTTTGAATCCGAGCTCCTTAAATCCGAGTTCCACTGTATTATGGTTGTACAACTTACTATAGCAAGGTCCCTTTGACAAATCTTGTACCTCATTGGGCATGAGAAAGATTTTCTGTAGTCTATAGGCTGTTTTTTTTATAAAACAGTGTGTGGATGTTTGTCACTTCATGACTTGCTTTTTAAAAATTGTATGAATGCCTTTTAAATATATTATAGTAGAGGCTATATTGTTGCTGGAGTCCAGAACAAATGAGAATAGGACAAATGAAAAGTAACTTTAAATTGTTTTGTTCTTTTAAACCTTCTTTATGTCTTTTTTCTTAGGTACCGTAGGCCTATCTCAGGGGACCGAGTTACGGTACTCACGTCGGTCGGTATTTCCTCAGAAAAAAAGAAGCTCGATCTGAAGGAAGAGGTGGACGCCATGCTGTAGATGATGACAAGTAAAAGCGTGATGCTGTCATTCAACGCATTATGTCATTTTTAAGTGCAAGGCCAGTCACTACGGTAGGAAAGACTCACCTGGACCCAAATACCTGACTTATGGACGCAGCGTCTCCAAAATGCACCTGATGTGTTTGGTTTTAGTTTTGACGTCACTTGCAACACGGTCATAGCAGTGAAATGGGAATTGGTATTGATTTAGCACCCTATTCAATACCATTACTAGGTTATTTAAGAGGCGGGACCTCCAAGTTTTAACGTCCATCTCCAAAAGGACTGAGCCAAATGGGAAATACGTGTAAAGTGCCTTTTCCAAGGACACAACATCGGACCAAGCTGAGGTTTGAACCCCCAGACCTGTAATCTCATGATAACGGATCCAGTAGCCTAACCACCAATTTCATAATATAATAGTGATTTTAATGATACAACTTCATTTACATAGCGCATGTCCACCTTCTACAGCATTATTATGCATTTTACAATTTTTATTACCCCAGCAGATCCTAGAATACAGAGAAACATTCTCGGCTGCCCTGGAAGCTTTCATTGCAAACTGCAGATTGCATGCACTCAAACACTACCAGTAACAAACTGACAAGATTTTTCACTGTCTATAGCTGGGTACCTAGGCGATCATAAATCAGGCAGCGCAGCCCAAGAACTACACACCTTGCTTGTGGGCTGGCACACCGGCCGCTCAGGCTTCGG
>NW_004798381.1:155691-156987 GCF_000002075.1 Aplysia californica
TTTTGAATATTAGGCATACTGTTCATTGTTGATTATGAACGTCTTTTTACATTTAATTTATGAGGTTTACGTTTATAGGTGAATTTGACAGCGACAATGTTTCAAAATTAGGAAGGGAAGCAGTGATTATTTTATTTTATAGACGCTTCGCCCCTGTATGTGTGTATGCGTGTTTGTGTGTGTTTTGACTAAATATCTACACCCAGTCCCAGTTGCTGCAGTCCACCGCCTATATGATCTAAATTCTATTGATTGAGGGTATGTAAAATGGAAAATCATTACAACGGATCTCTTTTTCCTCTCCATCTTTCCCTCAGATAACGGGTGTGGCCTAATGCTTCGTCACATCCCTAGCGTCTACTACCGTGATCAAGATCATCACTCGCATTGTTTTCTCACAGCTGCTTCCTCATCGGGGGAGTGGGTGGATTATTTGCCCCAGCCTATAGACATTAGTACTGAGCGCCTCTGATGATGCAGACTTCGACAGTGTCATGTGTAAAGGTCTAATCGTCATTAACAGATTGGATTCCACGAATACGCCACTTGAATGTTCCCTGTCTATAAACGCACTTTCTTTTGATGTCAGTTACTACTTGCCAACAATCACTCTTGACTCTTTCCAAGAAAGAGGCGACTCGCGTGGGCCCATGTGGCGAGGACAAGCCTGTGGGGTTTGCTAGACCTCATCATGGCGTCTGATAGCCCCGGAAGCTACAAATACCACCACCACCAAATGCATGAAGATCAAGGACATGCCCTCCACGGCAGTTTCCTCCAGGGACCCAACGGAACTCGGTTACCGTATGGCTCCACTGCCCCTCACGGCGTCTACGGCAGTCCTGCGTTTGGTGTCATTTCCGGCAGTGGGAATGTCGTCGGCTCTGAACGGTTGAGTGGGATTGGAAGTGGAGGAGGTGCCGGAGGAGGGGGAGGGACCTTCGGCAAGGATTCTGGGTACTACGTGAGCACGAGTGACGGTGCGAGCACGTGTAGCAGCAGCACGAACGAGGCTGGCGAGGCGGATGGTGCCGGGGGGACGCTGCTGGTGCTAGAGCCAAAGTCACTGCGCAGCTTCACAACCAACGACGAGTACCTATACGCAATGAAGGAGGATCTCGCTGATTGGTTCTCCTGCCTCTACAAGAATGACGTCACGGCGGAGAACTTTTTCAACATCTTGGAGACAGGCGTTCTACTGTGCCAGCACGCTAATAAGGTCTGTTTTGTTGGCAATTTGGGGTACAAGTCAAGAGTGCATCCCTCGACGAATTCTCGTCTTCTGAGATATATATA
>NW_004798381.1:159422-161224 GCF_000002075.1 Aplysia californica
TTAATTGCCTTTTAAAAACTTCCATTTTCATTCAGAAGTAAACAACAAAAATATTGCTAACATCTTCTCGAAAATAAAAAAAATCTTACTGTGCAGAGTGGCTGAGAGCAAGATATGGATATGATGAATGTAATTCTTGTCCAGTTTGTCATACTTTCTTAAACTTGAATACTACTATAACATGTATTCAGTTACCACGTTCAACAGAAAAGGTGATAGTGTGGTGCAGACCGGTTGATAAACAGAATTAATTAGAGCATGTTAAAGGTCAAAATTGATAAGATTTCAGTTTTGAGAAAATAAATTAAGATTAGGATTAAGATTTTAGATTAAGATTTCACAGATGAAAAGATTAACGTTTTTAGCAAGATGTGTCCTTGTTGGATACATTAGTTAGGGTTGATACACATTGTTACAGTGGAAACTCACGCCTTTCAAACAAAAAGGGACCAACAACAACTAAAAACAGATTATGAAACGAGTAACTTTGCCGCTGATTTTGCTACAACCGCAGCTTTCACAGGTTAACCTGCCCTGAATGATTATTTTATTATCCTGAGGAAGTCTTGCGTGACGAAACATCGAGCCGATTCGATAAAACAATTTTAAACATTATACGTTTATATTTTATTTGTCAGTAAATTAAGCAAGACTCTCCCTACCTACTCCGCTTTTTAAACGATGATGATGATGATGATGATGATGATGATGATGATGATGATGATGATGATGATGATGATGATGATGATGATGATGATGGACACGTTAGAGTCGTAACCACCACTTTGTGTATTTTGCAGGCTCGAGATAATGTGTCCAACTTCATCTCTTGGAGCCGCAACATGGGCATCCCGGACGTGCTCAGCTTTGAGACTGATGACCTGGTGCTGAGGAAGAATGAGAAGAGCGTGATACTCTGTCTGCTGGAGATTGCTAGGGTGAGTGGACGGGTGTTATTCCGTTGTTGCTATTGTTGTTGTGTTGTTGTTGTTGTTGTTGTTGTGTTGTTGTTGTTGTTGTTGGGGATGAGGAGTGGGAAACTGACACGTGGTCGCACGGACGGACTGAACGACGAGCAGACTTGTTGGAGAGTGAGAAAAAGAAGAGTGTGATACTGTGTCTGCTGAACATTGCCTGGATGAGTGGATGGGGGTTATTTCGTGGTGATGGGGTGGTACAGACACGCCGGCGGACGGACGAGAGAGTTGAGTGGGGGAGGGGGGTAAGAGACAGGGAGATAGAGAAAAACTCAGAGAGAGAGGGAGGGAGAGAGAGAGAGACAGAGACAGAGAGAGAGAGGGGGGGGGTAGAAAGAGCAAAGTTTGCGACTGTTTTTGTTTCTGTGCAATTTTGAGGAAATAACTTCATCGACGCTTCGAAGTATGGGTCACTATTCATGCCATTCGAATAGGGGTTTTTTTTGTGGTCGTTTTTCTTTTTTTCTGAGAGCCATGTTTTATAACTCTTGTTGGTTCCCCTTATCACTCTGTCAGGTAAACCACAGTATGTACCTCAATGATATTTTGATAGAATAAACTCTGGATCTAGATCTAGATCAAATAGTACTACACTGTGAGAAAAATTAAACGAAAATCAATTTTCCGTTTAAAAAAAATGTCTTTAAAAGGTATCACCTAGCATTCGTATGGCTTTGCCACGCATCCAATAACTGTGAATAGCGCTATAATCGTGAATGTGATTAAGTCGAATGGGCATAGCTTTACTGTGTCGTCTGCTTGAGGATGTCAAGCCGAGCAGACGCGGATTATATTTTGGTTGAGGAAAAAAAGGGGTTTGGAGGG
>NW_004798381.1:162128-165595 GCF_000002075.1 Aplysia californica
AGGAGGAGGGGGGGGGGGGTGATAGAAAGAGAAGTAGATTATGTTGGGAAAAGTACTATACCAGATCTCATATTAAATTTCGAAAAAGCAAATCGTTCATAAAGCTCTTAGTTTCTGTCCTCAAACAAAAATATTCCTCCAAGTATTTCAGTGATTGAGATTTATTGTTCAAAACTTAAATGTTAACTGCAGAAACATTTGAATCTCTTCCTTCGGCTACGATAAGACCCATTCTTTTTTAGGATGATATCAAAATCTCTAGATGAAAATCTTTATCATCTTGAAAACAACTTCCCATGTGGCGAAATGGCCTGTTGCATAGAAATCACGCTATATGTAATTAGTAATTGTTCCATCATTCACAGCCAGCGCTAAAGGATTTATATCCATATCCTCCTAATTCTCAAGCAAACTCTGTTCGTGTGCCCAAGTGGGGTACCTCTGGTAGGTCCTACTTTTTTCTTTCCCTCTGTTTTGCTTTTACCAGCACTAAATGATTGCCATTGTGTCCATGTACTTCATTTTACTCCACACAAAAAACGTGTCCAAGTGGTTAGGCTACCGGACTCGTAGTCGTGAGGTTGCGGGCTCGGGGTTCGAGCCGCGGCCCGACGTTGTGTCCTTGGGAAAGGCACTTTACATGAATTTTCCCCACTTCACCCAGGTGAAAATGGGTACCCAGCTATAGACAGTGAAAGGTCTTGTCTGTTTGTTAGTGTTTGAGTGCTTAACCAGCTGCTTGCACTGTATGCTTCTCGGGAAGCTAAGAATATTTCTGAGGGTTCTATGGTCTGCTGGGGTAATAATATAGTGTAAATCGCATATAGAGCTTACTTTTGAGTGGGGACATGTGCTATACAAATGCTATTTATTATTATTTATTATGTATCATGTGTCCAGGTGGGGGCCAAGCTGGGTATGCTGGCACCGACCCTGGTACAGATGGAGCAGGAGATCGACGCTGAGCTGGCCGGAGAGGAACCCAGGCCTCAAGTACAGATCAAGACATGCGACATGAGGTCCCTGGATGAGCGGGTGAGTAGAGTCTTTTCTCTCAACAGTCTATAGCTTGTAATTGTAACAAAAATATTGCCGTTGTTTGACGCAGGATATCTCAAAGACTACCCAACCGATCACCTTCATATTTTGAGAAGAGCTTTGTATCTATCTCATCCACTGAGAAATGCAATCAATTTTCCGAAATTGTGGCTGGTTAATTAATTACGATGTATCATTACTAATCCAATACAAGTTTTACAGTAATCACGTGCTGAAAGTTGAACAAATTGTTAGTTTCTCAGATGTTCATAGGCGTCGCCAATTCTGAACAAATTTCATAACCATTATCGGAAGCGACATTGATCGTTACACAGACAGACAGACAAACCTAAAGAGAGATAGTGACAGATCTACGGGACACATTTCAATATATTTTAACACTCACCAATTATTCAGAATCAGATGTATCGTCAATCAAGTTGATGACTACACTAGGTTGCGTAGGGAAATTTATTCCATCATCTATCCAGTATATTTCCTCTGTTGCTTTGACATGGCCCTCATACTTTTGCCAAAATTCTCTGGTTATACTTGATAAGGCCTCCTTTGTGTGTCGCTTAACGTCATGGAGCTTATGTTGTATTTGCAAAAGCAACCTTTTTCTTCATCTCAGCCCAGATTGCTTCAATAGGGTTAAGCTGAGGGTGGTAAAGAAGGAGCCTAAGAGGTATGTAACCATGTTCCTCCAGGTACTTGTCTACTCGAAAAACTTCTATTTGGCTCTGTTCGCTGGCGTTCACATTGTCTGGGAGATCCTTTTTGGTTTTCGCTGTACTATGGTCGATCCCATGCTTATCAAGCCAGGCTATTTTAGGGCCTTTGTTCATAGATTTTGTAGGGACTTTATCATCAGGATTAGTTACATTATGATATGATGCATTGTCCATAACCAGGCATGATTTTTTTTATCTAATGCAGGCACCACAGTGTTACTAATCCAGTTTTCAAACTCGTTACTATGCATGTCTTTGTGATAGTCGCCATTTTCATCTTTCGACTTTGACTCAAAAACCAGTTAACAATTTTTCACTAGTCCTCTCTCATGGCTTCCAATATGCGCCATTCTAAGACGTTTACCTTTGCCAGTCGGAATGACTCTCTGTTGTCTGTCAGATTGCCATTCTTTGGTGCACGTGTGGTGGGCATTGATGTAGGACTCATCAAGAAAATAAATGTCAACGTTGTCTTCTCTAAGCTGTTTTAATTTTCGTAGGTACTTTCCCCCTCAGTGCAACCATGTTCTTTGACTCACAAATTACGTCTTTGGATGTTTTAGTCTTCTTGAAACTGAAACCTAGACTCTTCACAATGCGCCATAAGGTCTGTTTGTTGATGTCCAAATCGTGATTGCTTTTCAAATAAGACATAATAAGTGTTCTAAGTGTGACGTGCTGGTTATCACCTAACATCTTTCCTATAGCGCGTCCCACGAGATCTCTGTCAAAGGTATCAAATTTAACAGGTCGGCCTCTCTCTGCCACCTCGACGTCTTCGGTTACATTTTCCTCCGATATCCATCTGTTCAAAGTCCTGTCACTTAAATCAAGCAAATGTTTAGTTCTTCTAAATGGATCAGAAAGTGAACGATTTAGACGACCGCGATTTTTCTCACAAGTGAAATACTTATATACTTTCAGTGCAATGTTTTTGTGAGTAAAGATTTTCAGTTTTAACTTAGACTTCATCTTCATCACAATATGATATTCAGCGAGTTAACAATTCAAAATATTAAAACCACACAGCCCAAATGGATAAAAAAGCGTACACGCCTATGACTCTTGATAATTACTGACAGACCACAGTACCGTTCTCTTGTTCATTGGGAGGACACATGTGTTCGTGTGTAACAAAGTGATTGTTTGCCTAGATGAGCTATAAAAAACAGCAGTTGTGAACAACACTACTCACGATTTCCACGACAGTTTGGACAATACACAAAGTCGCCAAAGCCGTAATAAAGTTTAAATTTGTCAGAAAAGACAAAAACATATTATGCTTTCCTCAAACGTTAAAAATGTATTATATCAGGTGCGGGGCGAGGATTTTTAAAAATGAGGGGTTCAAAGTTGGTTTAGCCATGGCGATGGCGATCAAAGTTTTATGATGAATAATGCTTATTGTTTGCTTAAATAATACATTTAGGTATAATATTTGTATAAGGGTGCTCTGGTTCAACTCTATGCTCTGGTTACACTGTCACTCCTAGATACTATATATCATTACTAATTCAATACAAGTTTTACAGTAATCATGTGCTAAAAGTTGGACAAATTGTAAACCTCCTCAATTTTTTTTAGATGAAGCAACAATTTCGGCAACAATTTTGTTACAAGCTATAGCCGCAAGTCTGCTCACTGCTCGGTCTTAGACGGGGTTTTATTTTTAATTTTATTATTATTATTTTTTTT
>NW_004798381.1:165933-167543 GCF_000002075.1 Aplysia californica
CTGGATCTGTATGTCAGTGTGCGTGTGTGCGTGCGCGCGCGGGTGTGCGTGCGCGCGCGTGTGTGAGTGTGTGTGTGTGTGTGTGTGTGTGTGTGTGAGAGAGAGAAAGAGAGAGACGGCGAGAGAGAGAGAGAGGGAGAGAGACGGTGAGAGAGAGAGAGAGAGAGAGAGAGAGAGCATTTAGCGTTTCATTTCTTCTGTTATATGAAATAAAGAAGACAGATACAAGTAACACATGAAGGCTATAGAGCCACACTGGACACATGGTGGACATTTACTGCCTTAGGAAGGTAGGTGATAGACTCAAAGACAGGAGTTGTATGCTATAATAAACTGGGGGGAAAAAAGCACAACAAAAGGGGGGGGGGTGTACGTATTGGACAGGCCAACTGGTGCGTCCTACTTCCTTTTCGTCCCGCTTGTCATTTTTGTTGTTTGCTGGTCTCGCTTTTTCAAAGCACAAAATGACCGTTACTGTGTCAGTGTACTTCTCTTCACTGAAACGTAACTGGCATGTGTGGTGAAGCGGTTTGACGCTTCGCCGTCACGGGCCGGAAATGTGAGTTCGATTCCCGTGTGGGGAGAATTATTGTCGAGTATCTCGGTCTTTTTATTTGGTCGTTGTATCCCTCTAAGCCAGGGTTGGCCCAAACGGACAGGGACGAAGCCTGCCTCCTAAATAATCGAAAGTGTGTCGATGTTAAACACCTGCATTAAAAAACAAAACGAAAGCAAACAAAAACCAATATTCTGAAACATAACTTAAGTATGGATATGACGCTGAATGTGGTTCATATTATAGTCTAGCCGAGAATAATTCCTTTCAGCATTTTGGTAGTTACCAGTGGGAACAGGAGGAGGAATAAAAGGAGGAGGAGAAGGGGGAGGAGAGTGATAGGGGGGGGGGGGGGGGGTGCACTGGAAGAGGTAGGTGGGGATAGAAAGGCAAAAACGGAAAGAGATCCTGAGTTGCTGGGTAGAGAGGAGAAATCAATAACGGTGACACTAGCGTCTGTTGAAAAGAGAAGGAAAAAGAGGTGGCGGTACGGAAGAACAAGGAAAAAAGAGCTAGATCTAGTCCCTTTCTCATTTAGTACAGGCTGGCAGCAATGGGCAAAGTCGAAGCCCACCTCCTGTATGATCTAAAGTATGTTGATGGGGGCGTAAAACATCCACATTAAGAAAGGAAGAACCAGAAGGATAGATATTGATATTGGGTTGTTTATTGTAGCTCAACATAGTACACACAACCTCTAATGGTGGCTCTCCGCGCTTCTTTGTTGTGTTCCCTGTTTAATTTTGATCTTAGTTGAAGTGTAGAGGGATTGAGAGTGTGTGTATGGGGTTGGGGAGGGGAGGGCAATGAAACTTGCATGCACGCTGAGTAATAACCCCCCCCCCCCTCTATAGAAAGAAAACCAAAAAATAACCTAGCTTGTTTTGGTTTAGTCCTGCCAACAGACATGCGGGCTCGCCACTGCAGCGGGCACATCCTATCATCGAAGTATGCCGACTATTAAATGCATTCAATCACACCCTTCCCCACACCACATATCTCGCCGTCCTTCCAGAATTCCTTGAGAGACTCAGCCCAGCACTACTCAGGTGAG
>NW_004798381.1:168073-169788 GCF_000002075.1 Aplysia californica
TAAGTGGCTATATCTATCTATCTATCTATCTATCTATCTATCTATCTATCTATCTATCTATCTATCTATCTATCTATCTATCTATCTATCTATCAATCTATCTATCTATCTATCTATCTTTCTATCTTTCTATCTTTCTATCTATCTATCTATGGATTGATCTGCTTATTTTTCCACCAGTCTACCAATGTTCCCGTCTTTTTTTACTAAATGAATGTAACGAGGGATGTCCCAGAAATAACAGAAATGTTCATTTTAATTTGTAGACAGTTTTAGCAGTTCTTGGTATAATCGATTTGATGCACCATTCAAAAATTAACAAAATGAATGCAACCATTTTACTACGTCGCAACAAAGATGGCAACCACTTTACAAAATTGGTCAAAAGAAGAGATTGAACTGTTACTGTAATTCGGCATCTTCTCACACAAGGGAATTGAAATTCTGACAGTATTTAAAAAGTGTTTATGGTTAATCGGTTATAAGTAATGCACAGGTCTACCGTTGGTACAATTTATCTAAGGGTGGGGGGGGCATTCAAATCAACACGTTAAACGAAATTAAAGTCGCCATCTGTCATAAGAAGAAAAAAAATGCTGAATGCATTGGAAAACTCATTCATGGTGTCAGAAGGCTCAAAATTCTTGACACTGCTGATGTCCTGGATCTCTTTAAGTCAAAAGTTCACAGAACTGCCTTTAATAAAGTGATGGGGGGCGGGTGTGCAGAAAAGTGTCGGCTCCGTGGGTCCATCACGACAGAGCACATCGATGTTTGCGTGACATTGTTGGAACAAAACGATCAAACTGAACGTGACAAAATGAGAAGTGGGCCTGTTGTTGACTTTCAAGAACCTAATGAAAGCTTCTGGGATCACAGTCATGATCTTGCCCTTTCAGGCGTCCATCTTTTTGTACTAAAATGCAGCGATATCTCGCCTGGAAGAAAACCACTGACGACACAAAGGTGGTGGAGCACGTCAGATATTGGCTTCTGTAGCTTTACTTAAACTTCTACTGGGATGGCATGCATTTACCCATGCAGCGATAGGATAAACATTTGATTGTTCACAGGGACTATGTTGATGAATAAAGGGAATGTTTAGCCAACTAACTGTAAGCTGCATCTAATGCATGACGAAATATTTCATTTTATAGCAATGTTTTTATTATTTCTGGGACAGACCTTGTTTCTTGTCGAAGTGCTTCTCTTTAGGCATACAAACAAAACGAAACTCTTTTTTCTGTGAAGAAGAAACGTGAGAAAATGGGAAGGGGTGGAACGGTGTATGTGTGCCCTTTCGGGAGATTTTAGTTCATTTTCTTGAATTATTGTCTCTCTTCTTGTTAGATCTTTCTTTTGAAATTAGTTAAATTGGTCTTTTGAGCATGGCGTCATAGTCCCCATCTCGGTCCCATGTCGGCTCCGCTTAAAGCGGAGACCCCAAATGTGCATAATTGGTCAAGTAAGTGACGGTTTAAATTGAAGACCTCAACAAAACACTTGCGCCTTTCTTATAAGAAAAACACCTAATGGTTCTTGGATGGTAAGGTATTTTCAGCTCTTGCGATCATCTCTTGTCAGTACCGCTGTTCCCTAATTTGTCCTTAGAGTAATGTGGACCTACCTTCCAACCTACCTACCTAACTTCCTGCTTACATATCTATCTATCTATCTATCTATCTATCTATCTATCTATCTATCTATCTATCTAT
>NW_004798381.1:170772-176802 GCF_000002075.1 Aplysia californica
GTGGGTGGGTCCCATGGGGACAAAAGTGGAAAATATTGGAAAACAAGCAACCAGTGCTGCCTTTCAAATGTGAAAAAAAACAGAAGATAAAAACCATCGAAACCGACCGACCAGCGCTGGTAGTAACGAGCTGTCCTGACCGGTCGATACGGCCTGTAAAGTGGAGTGTACTCTTGTCAGACTCGTCGTGTCTGATTGATCGGTTCGGGTGAGGAAAACACAAAACGCAAGTCGTTTAAGGAATATGCAGCAATAGATCTTCGAAACCCTGATGCTGCACTGAGAGTCGTATATCTCGGTTTGGCACAAGCCATTTTCCTTCCATTCACCGCGAGGATTTCGATACATAACACAAAGTGATAGTGGCCAAAATACCTGTGACGTTCTCATACAATAATGAACCTCAACTTTAGAGCGTTCCCAGTACTTGATAATGTGACTGATTAATATAAAATAATTACCACCCCCAATAAAAAAAATATAAAAAATCCCGAGTGGTTGGAGGCCCCACTTGTTCGACTGATTTCGTTTCTCCCCCTCTGTTTGTCCCTTTTGTTCTTTTCACGCACTAAATGACTATTTTGTGGTTTTGTTTTGTTTTCTTTTTGTGTGTGTGGGTTTCTCTATAATCGAACTTTACCCCGCGCCCCTTCCCCGTCCCTGCTCCCGCTCACGAGTAGTCATAGTTTAGTTTTGGTAAACTTCCCCGACCTCACCACCAGTGTCTGTGGTGTAACGGATAGTCGCTTGGTCGTCGGAAGCAGAAGAACGGGTTCGATATCCGTGTTGGGAGAATATTTATCGAGTTTCTCTGTCCTTCTGGTGGGACACTGTTTTCTTCTCTGTTCGGGTTGGCCTTTGCAGGCAAGGTTGAAACCTGCCTCCTAAATTACCTTCTTTGTGTCACTGGGTGCGTAAAACACCTACACTTTTTTTTTTGACGTTATTGTGTCATTGTTATTGTTTGCTATCATCATCATAATAATAGATAGAATTTGTGTAGCGCAAATCCCTGCTCAACAGCAAGCTCTATGCGCTTCACAATCTATACTTTTACCCCAGCAGACCAGAGAGCATTCTGAAACAACCTCAACGTCCTGGGAAGCATACAGTGCAAGCGGCCATTTATAATCTTGGCGCTAAAACGCTAACATACTGGACAAGATCTTTCGCTGTCTAAGGCGGGGTACCCATTCCCACCTGGGTGAAGTGTGGAAAATTCGTGTAAAGCGCCCTTCCCAAGGACACAACGTCGGGCCCGCGGCTCAAACCCCCGATCCCGCAACCTCACGATTACGAGTCCGATAGCCTAACCACTAGACCATCATCGTCAAGTGTCTTGTCTGGGGCAGGTATTGGCGTTATGAGTCTCCATCGTTGTCTTTCATTCAAGGTCAGCATGAATGAGTCTTTTTACTGAGGCAAAATACAAACGAACCAGCAGGCTGTCTATATCGCACATAGTTCCAGTGGTACGCTGTTTAGAATTGTTTCTGAAGGATAACCCCAAACACCAGTGCTGAAAAATCCTTCCAAGATCATCATGGACGCTCTGACTTCGACTTGGTTCTAGTAAGAGACCCAGCATTACAACCCTTTGAACAGGAATATCGGAACTCACGGCCTGCACGACGATATTTTGCCGACTTCATACCAACAAGTTTAGTTTTAGTGCTTCCCAAACGTTTTTCTCACGCGTACCCTTTTGCTCACGTGTTGCTCTGATTTTTTTGAGCTACCATAGCTTAGGCTCGTGACAGCTTTCTGTGGTGAAGAAGCATTCTTGTTCTGGACTGCTATTGATAAAGATTGAAATGACTAGAATTACATCTTCGTCCTTTCTGAAAAATACTTGAAACTATTTTTTGGTGTAAAACTTAATGCGACCCAGGCTTAACCAGAATCTACCTCCAGCGGCCCCTGGGTATAATTTGAGTCTGAGACCCCTGCCTTAGAGTTTCTTCATTAGCTGTCAGTTAAAAATAGAACAGCGTATAGATTGTCTGTTTTATGTCTTGAATGTTTTGCCGGTAATGCACCGTCATTTTTTAACGAATTGCTGAACACCATACATTCCACCAAGACAGCTGCGGTCGTTAACTGACACCACTAAATTAAGAATAAGGCCTGCCCAAGTTGAAATTAAAGTCATTGAGGAAAAGATCTTGCTGATTTGTAGGCCTTTACACCTGGAACAACCTCCCACAAAGGTTGAGAAAAATAGAAAATATGGAATCTTTTAAAGCCCATTTTTAAAACTCATCTTTTTAGGTCACAAAAAATACAGCGCTCAGAGCTTGTTTCTTTATTACCACCACCGATTCGGAAACACGTGCACCCCAACTTAAGTCTTTTAGTGGTTTCGGCCTGAGAAGAGATCACGGAGCGATGGAGACCGGGAAAGATAGCATTATGCTAATGCCCACGACTGAATACTTGACAGGAGGCCATGGTGCCAAGTCAGCTGTCTGTTGTAGAGCCTTGGGTTGTAGTCATGTTGTAGTACATTTACTGCAGGCTGGTGTGTCTGTCATCGCGATATTTGACACCGGGCGCAGAACATTTAGTTTTATCAAGTAATCGGTAATGTGTGAAGAGTGTAATAATTATAGATACTAACTCTTCACATGTGTAAAAGTGCTTGCTAAAATGCCTGCTATATTCAAATGGGTAAATATCTGAGCTCTTTTAGCTAGTCAGGATGGAAGACAAGGTCGGACGAGGAGTTGGGAGTGGGAGAGAAACAAGAAGTAGTAGTTTTAGCAGCGGCAACAGCACACGTGACAACGGCAACAACAACAACAGCAAAAAAACAAACAAACAGCAACGGTAAAAACAACAACCATAGAAAAAAGAAACAAGAAGGTAAACGTACGTTGATGAAAATGAAATACATATAGACAAAGGTACAAGCCGAGACAAGGGGGAAGTTTTCTTCCCCTCTTTTTATGTCTGAACGAATCGAAAGACGATCTGAGAGCGGCGTGCGCTTATCTGTTCGGTGCCGAGACTAAGCACGGACCCGTGCCGCTATCAATGGAAAGACGAACTTCCCCACACAAAAAAACCCAACCTCTTTCGCTTAAATTTGTTTAGTTTGAGTTTTCGTGGTACGATAGCCTTGACATGATCCTGTAGACAAGCTAGGTCAAGAATTAACTGAAAAAAAATGTGACTTCACACCAGGGCGAACAGATCATGGCTTCGGTATTTTGTTACTTATTCTATCAACTCTACAATACTAACCGAAGAGGAAGCTTCAGACACCTTCAAGACAGCTCTCCTGGACACAATGAAAAAAGTGTGTGGTACCAAGAAGACAAGAGGAAGACACAGAAAGGCAACAGCCTGGTGGAACGAAGAAGTTAAGGATGCTATCATGGGAAAAAAGAGACCGTATAATGTATGGGTCATTGAAACCAAAGAACAAGGCAGCTGGAGACGATGGCATCACAACCGAAGCCGTCCTTGCATGCTGTGAAACCGGAATGCATTGGCTTACAATCATCTTCCAGAAAGCTTGGAAAGAGAGAAAAGTACCAGCAGACTGGTAAAATGCGATAGTGGTGCCCATATATGGTAGAAAAAGGGAAGCGAGAAAGACTGCAACGCCTACAGAGGCGTGTCTCTTCTGAGCCATGCGGGTAAATGTATGCAAAGATCCTAGAGCAATGCACTTGTGCCGAAGCCGAACAACTTCTCAGTTGTGCCCAGTTTGGTTTTAGAAAAGGAAGAGGGTGCACTGATACAATCTGTACACTCCTACTACTGTGTGAGAGGGCATTGGAATACGACCAAGATCTCCATCTCGTATTTGTGGATCCGGAAAAAGCCTTTGATCGATTAAATAGAAACAAGCTATGGAAGATCCTAGAGAAGTACGACATCAATGGACAATTGCTAGACAACATCAGGGCTATCTTTGCCAACAGCAGAATCGCAGTCCACACTACCAGTGGAACATCGGACTGGTTTCCAGTAACATCCGGAGTCAGACAGGGCTGCAATCTCTCCCCTCTGCTCTTCGTGATCTACATGGACCAGATTACGAAGGAGGCCAATCCAAACCCAGAGGCACTCAACGAACTCATGTTTGCAGACGACCAGGCAATGCTGAACAACAAGACCAAGCTACAAGAGCATATGAACCAACTAAACGCGAGCTGCATGAAATATGACAGTGTGAGCAAGACCGGGGTCACGACAGTTAGCAGGAGACCAGACAAAGTGGATATCAACATTAATGGGTTCCAACTAAAATAAAGCAGCATTTTCACAGAAAGTGGAAAATTAGATCCAGAAATAGAGACTAGATGCCAGAAAGCCAATACAGTCAGCTATCAACTCGCCGATCTCCTGAAACATCCCAATATCCCCATGAGCACCAATGCGAAGCTCATCGACGCCATTTTCTTACCAACACTCACATATCAGTGCCAGACATGGTTCTTTACAAACAGCCCTCGAAAGGAAGCTGGCCACATGCGAAATGAAATGTTTAAACAGTGCAGTTAATAGGACAAGACGAGACAAAATAAAAAATGAAATCATAAGAGACATGGTAGGAGCAACACCAGTCTTACTACACATTGAAAAACAAAACATCAAGTGGTTCGGACCCCTCACACGGATGCCCTCAAACCAACCAGCTCTGGGGGGCATACAACATCAAATATTCTGGCTGGAGTGCCAGAGGAAGACCGAGGCGACGCTAGAGCGAATCTTTGGCAGACATCCTCAGAGCCCTCGGGATGTCCCTGCTATAGCCCATTCGCCTTGCTGCAGACAGACGTCTGTGTGTCCCTGCGACACCCACCGGTACAAGCAGAAGAGAAAAGTAAAGTAAGTAAAGTATTCTTTCATTTCACAGTGCCCCCCCCCCCCCCCTTCTTTGGTTTCCTCTCTTTGTTGGGATAGTGTTAAGAATCTCCGTCTTTCTGTGTCGTATCGAAGATAGTACATGTGGTTGATTTCGGAAACCTAACTGTGTTGAAACTGGTGTTAAAACCGTACACTTACGTCCGCCGTCGTTCCACTGGAATGCTTTAGCCTATCCTTCTCAACCTGGCGATCGTCCTGACAGAGGCAGTACGTATTTCTTCCTAAACCAAATTGTGTCGATGGAGGTATAAAACATGTTTGTTCTACTACTGGAGCATTATTCTACAGTAACAGAATCGTACTGGGTTCTGTTTCATCTCTTGGGTGCCATGTGACACGTATTTGTTTCGTTTGTAAGCCCCCGTGTGCAACTCTACCTTACGAGATGTCTATCTTTTGCACGTCTTATTTTCATCTTGTAATGTTTGTCTTTCTCTGGACTTCCATTCTCTCTCTCTCTCTCTCTCTCTCTCTCTCTCTCTCTCTCTCTCTCTCTCTTGCTCTCTCTAATAATGATAATGTTTATCATATTTATAGCGCCCAGCCCCTTGTGCCCACAGCTCTAATCGCTTTACATAAACCTAAGTACGTGTAACTATCAGCATGCCTGTCTGTCTGCCTGTCTGATGCCTGCCCCTGTATTACACAGTTGCTTTTGCAATACCACTTACCTATTGCGGAAAGTATGAACCTCTGTATTTTCTACATTCCATGTCGTAAATTTTCTCAGCATTTACCCCACCCCACCCCACCCCTCTCACGCTTTCACAAATATATAGCCGGCCCCCCTTTCAATGAAAAGAATGATCGGTGCATTAACATCAACTGAAAATCTACTATATATTTAATTTTATTTAAACTCTACTGGAATGGAGCAATAAATCTTGAAAGAAAAGTGACACACGTGTTTCCAAGTTCCCAAATACAGGACAGATGTATAGATTGATTCTCTATTTCACTTTCGTGGTTGTACACTCCAGAATTTCAAATATGTTGTCAGTGCGCACGGCTAGTGAACGGAAACCTCACCTGTTTACAATGGCTTCTAAGAAGACGGACTTTCCCAAGATTAGAACTCTGTGTGGACGAAACAAAGCATTTGGGAAAAATCAGGGAAAGCAGTTAGCGTTATATATATATATTTTTATA
>NW_004798381.1:176902-177906 GCF_000002075.1 Aplysia californica
TCTCTCTCTCTCTCTCTCTCTCTCTCTCTCCTCATCCCTGATGAAGGACAAACTGGTTGGGAAATCCTATCTATCCACCAACAGAACTGTGTGTCGCTATGGAGATTAGGAGAGGTATTTTGGGGGGAGTTTTCTTGGCTTATATTATTGAAACGCTTTATGATGAAAGGCTTTGCATGAGATGAGGGTGGCAAGTCTGAAAGAGTTTGGAGGTTTCGTCTTGTGTTGGGTGTTGTCTATTATTGAGTGGGAAATGAGTGTGTGAGGGTGGGGGGTGTATATATGTGTATGTGTGTGTGTTCTTTGGCTGGTCGGTCATTGCTTGTTTGTTTTGTAATGTTTGGTTTTGTTTTTATTTTGGGGAGGACCAGGGGTGTCTTAAAAACAGGTGAGTGTATTCTGTTTGGCAAGCAGCAGCTGGAAATCTACCAGTACCTCACAGCAAGTTATTTTGGGGAGTTTTTTTTCCATAAACGCGCTCAAGCTTGCCTACCTTAAAAAATAGCTGCAGAAAACAAAGATATTCCCCCCCCCCTCAAACCTGCTTCATGCCATCAGATTGGGGTCATGCGAGAAAAAGGCTGATGGAAATAGATCCTACCGTAAGGATGTACGATGTACATGGTTCGTGGTGATGTTCACAGTCAGATTTAAAAAAAAAAACGCTGCTACTAACAGACTTGTGGCTAACTTTTACCTCCTCGTGGATGTTGTAGAAACAGAAACATCTGCTCTAGTTTTAGTTTAGTTTTTAGTAAGGTTTTACGGCGCTTGCAACTGCATAAGGTCATGTGAAGACAAAGGAGTGGATGTCAACAGAGAAGTCCAAAACGTGGAATCAGGCATACTCTGCTCACCTCTCTAGCTTCAACAGCACAAGGTCTGCTTCGACTATCAAGGCACCCCGAAAATAGCAGTCCACAAAAGAGTAACAAACAAACAGAAGAAGTAGAGGAAAACTGACGATAGTAAGGATGAGGAAAGAAAACGCAGCAGTCTCCCCC
>NW_004798381.1:178569-180710 GCF_000002075.1 Aplysia californica
AGGGGGTTGGCTTTTTGTTGTTATAACTTGTTTTATTTCTTTTTCTCTTTTTTCTTTTTTTTTAAATTCTGCAGGTAAATTTTGTTGATGAGTAATCTGACCACCAGTTTTGGCCTCATCATTGTCGCCCACTACCACAAATCTGTTGGCCAAGGGTTCTGTCAGTTAGTCGTGGACAGTCGATGAGCATAACAGAAGTCTTTGAGATGATTTTGTTGTTTTTGTTGATGTTGTTGTTTCTGTTATTGTTAAAGTTGTTGTTGTTGTTGTTGTTGGTGTTGTTGTTGTTGTTGTTGTTGTTGTTGTTGTTGTTGTTGTTGTTGTTGTTGTTGTTGTTGAGATATATCATGGATGTCAAAAAGCCTCTGAGTTGAATTTGTTGTTATTGTTAATGTTGCTGTTGTTGTCGCTGTTGTTGCTATTGTTGTTGAGGTCTATCAGCGCTGTCAAAAAAGCCTTTGAGTTGGATTATGTGGTTGCTGCTGCTGCTGTTGTTGTTGTTATTGCTGTTGCTGTTGTTGTTGTTGTTGTTGCTGTTGTTGTTATTGCTGTTGTTGTTGTTTTTGTTGTTGTTGTTGCTGTTGTTGTTTTTGTTGTTGTCGTTGTTGTTGCTGTTCTTGTTGTCACTGAGCACCCACCAGCACTACTACCTCATTTGATTTCTCTTTTCCCGTCCACGAAAATCTCACCAGAAACCACATTATTTTATTCTGTTGCCCTACGGAACACCATCAAAAAGCGTTATCCAGGGCCAACTTGTACGTTTTCTTGCTTAACAGTGTCTCAGCGAGATCATTTTCCTTGTAAAGTTTTTCCCCCCAAAATATCCCCCAAATGAAACAATGCGTTCACGCATAAATGAGAGTAATGCAGCTGGAAGGAATTCCCATCTAAATGTTAATTTTTTGGGGTTCAAACTGGGCTGAAGACATATGTGCTCAGGATTAACCTGAAGCGGGTGGCTTCCTTCATTTCGTTGTTTCTTTATTTGTTTCAAAAAGATATTTCATTTGATTTTATTTATTTATTCATTTATTTCTTTTTTTTCATTCCTTTTTAGGGGGAGGGGTCGGGGTTCGGGGTTTGTTTTTAATGTAGCTGCTGCTGTTTTTGTGTGTGGGATTTCTCTTTCATTTTAATTTATTCACTTGTCTGTGCATTCTCTTGTGATGTTCGGATGAACAAGGAAAAGTGGTCCGTGTGGATCAGCAGAAAACATAAAAGACTAGCATTAACATTTACAGGGTAAGTTATTTTTTTCTGAGATCTTTTGTATACGTTTTAATGTTTCTTTAAGAGGTACAATGTTGTTAAGATTTTTTAGAATAATAGTAAAGGATGAGAGTGAGGAATTGAGAAATTGAGAGAATTGAATTTTACCTCGTTATCCAGGCTGGGGTGGGCGGGTGTGCTAAAGAACAGCAACTTTTTTTTTTTTAATTTGTGGTTTATCTCCGCCTTCCTGTTCGATAGCTTTACTCCTTTCCTTTTCATTGTTGTTTTAATTTGTAGATATTTTAAGCCCCCATCTGTCAGACAAAGGTAGTTGATCAGAGTCACCTACACAAGAAACAAACACACATCTTGTGCACACAAGGGTGAACCGACATACATCTTTTGCACCCCAAATTCTGGTATACCCTTCTGATGATGATGATGATGATGATGATGATGATGATGATGATGATGATGATGATGATGATGGTCATGACGATGAATATAACAATTATTACAGTCCTATCAGTCAATCAATCAATAAATCATTCTGTCTGTCTGCCATGTCCGTCTCACTAGTCCATAACGCCATGTCGTCCCATGTATCATGTTTCTCTCGCACTGACGCAGACCGCTGCTGGAAACGGGCCTTAATTTTCTGCCTGTCTTGTCTTTGGGACATGCGCAGTGCTCAGGGCGAGAATGATAGGTCGGAGGGAAGGAGTATTTCGTCATCATATATCCTTTTTGGCGGTCTGTCTATCTGTCTGTCTGTCTGTCTGTTTATTTGTCTGTCTGTCTTTCAGTCGGTCTGTCTGTCTAGCTGGCTGACTAGTTGGTTGGCTGGCTGACTATCTATCTATCTATCTATCTATCTATCTATCTATCTATCTATCTATCTATCTATCTATCTATCTATCTCCTCC
>NW_004798381.1:180810-181872 GCF_000002075.1 Aplysia californica
AAAAGATATCCGCCAAAAAAGCAAAGCCGCGACATACGAATGACATAACAGACCTACGGCAGTAAGCTCCCCCATTGACCTTGAATGACAGATCACAAAGAGTTTGTCCCTGGCCCTCGAGGCTGACACCTGACCCCAAAACAAACCCTGTCGACCTGTCAGCTCTATCTGAAGAGTTCAGCTGTGTTTCTGTCGACACCAAGAACTCAATACACCCGCTGCTCGCTCTTTGGATCAGTTCATGTGAGCGCTTATGATGTTCGTTTTCTGTCTGGTCAGACCGGTTGTAAGCGCATAGAAAATATTGTAGATATGCATTGATTATAATATGCCTATATAAATGTCATTATTTTTTTAAAATAACATTATACTGGCCATGTTAATAAAGGGATTCGTACATCTTCTTTATTTACATTTTATTTGCAATTATCTGAACTCACTAACATGTTCTTTACCGGCCTTTGTGATGTAAGTAGTTACGCGCTTCGCCGTTGCACGCAAAAAATGTATACACATTAAGTATAGTAATAGTGAGTGGTGTTTGATGTTATCATGTTTATACATTCTTTTAGGACATCCTATATACACATTGTATACGTGTATATGAACGTTCTATGGTCCTCTGTTCTCTAGAACAGTAACATCGAACCATTTGTGCACAAGCATAGATAACAGAATAGAATTTATGCCTTCTTTATCATTACCATCTTCACAGTCATTGTTATTGTCTTCTTTTGTTGATGTTGGCACTGTTATTATTAAAGTTCTCATTTAATAATTGCAAGTGGATTCTGGCATTGTGGTATCCGTTTCGGCGATTTTTACATTTTATTTTTTATATTTAATTTAATTTAAGTTTGTTGTTGTTTTGTTGTTGTTGTTTTTTTGGGGGGCACAGAAAATATATTAAGTAATTATGCCATGTAGAGAATAATATGCTTTATACAGAGGCCTGGCCGGTATTTAATATCCTTCATGTGACCTTGTGAGTGTGCGTGTGTGTGTGTGTGTGTGTGTGTGTGTGTGTGTGTTTGTTTGTCTGTGTGTGTATGTGTGTGCACG
>NW_004798381.1:182050-187914 GCF_000002075.1 Aplysia californica
GGGGTAATTAGAAAAAAAAATTCACACGGCCATTTTGTGTTGTCCTTGAATTTAAAAGATAAAAAGATAACGGGGCAGGGGATCGGGCAATAACAGAGACAGGAAGGGGGAGAGTCTGTTCTGAAAAATAATCTATGGAGGTAACTCTTGGAATCTTTTTATTTGGGGAAAAGCACGATTACCTCCCCGTTTGTGTTATGATGCCAAGTCCAAACGAAATAACTCTGCTCGGTCAGCAGAAGTTGTTGTAGTCTCATAATCATTATGATTGGTGTTCTTGTTGTTTTGTTTTGTTTTGTTTTTGTAAGTGTTTTACGGCGTTCGCAACTGCACAAGGTCATATGAGCGCGTTGGACACACCAAACATTTTCAGTTAGTAGGAAATTTAGCATTTTGCCCGGGTGGCGGCCGAAGCCTACTCATATCGATTTTGAACCACCAAGGGATCTTTAACGTGCGTAACTTGCACATGTTACCTCCGAGAATTTGCACCCTTGTCCGAGAAGGCTAGGTGTAGATCTTACCTACCATAGATCAGGAGTGTGGCTGAAAGACAGCAGTAAGAAGGAGCCTAGGAGTAGCAATAGATAGGCTGAAGAAGAGTCAGGAGCCCCGAGGAGGGGGCACAGGAGGTGAGGGGGTGGGGGCAGAAAGTGGAGACGAAAGCAGACGGCAGAACATTGTTAGAGAGCAGGAGAGGATGCGAAAGGAGAACAGTTTTAGAGGAGAAAATGTTTCGTCGCTGTCCGGATTTGAACCCTTAACCTATTGAATGAGATGCGAACGCCTTTACCTCTAAGGCCACGAGAGCCCTCTATTTTTGTTTTTGTTGTGGTGGTTATTGTTGTTGTTTCAATAATGTTTATTGTCTTATTATTTCGACGACTAACTTGTTTCTCAGTTTATTTCGTTTTTAATTTATTAGCTGTACTTTACAAATAGAAACTGGATTCTTCTATAGATAATATTTGTAAAGATAACTTCTTTCCATCACAGGTTCGGGACCTCATCGGCCGATGCACGTGCCCCGTACAGTTCCCCATGATCAAGGTCGGAGAGGGAAAGTACAAGATTGGGGATTCCCGCAGTCTTATTTTTGTTCGGGTAAATATGAGAAAAACATCATTTATAATATAATATTTATATTATTATCATTTTCACTTTTGCCTGTCTACGTTAAAAAGATACTAGTTCATTTATTGATTTTACCAATGCCCACGAAACTTAACATGGCAGGCCAGCGACCAAACAAAAATATTTAATTCACAAAATCTTGATCCAGTAATGAAAAATTCCCATTAGGCCCTATATTAAAAACTACGCTCTCAATGCTCACACAGGATCATTAAAATAAATGACTTACCGTAAGGCTAGGCTCGCACAGGGTAAATTTAGTTGCGCAACTTTTCTCACCCAAATGTAAACAATGAAATAGATAAGCACCGCGCACACAGGCAACTCGGGTTTTTGTCACAACTTTCCGGCAACGCAACTGTTGCTCAAATCTCCTGTGTTACATACCAAACTGACACAGCGCGCACAGACAACCAAACTGTCTCCGGACTCGACAAGGCCCCAGAACTCCCCACATTTTTTCACTCAACTCAAAAGACCTGACAGAGGTACATTACAGTAATCTTGCCCACAAACTGCTCATTTAGAGACAGCGAACCCGCCCTCTTCACGGGTTCATCGTGAGTCTCGAAAATGGGTCCACTTTTTAATGTTTTAATTGTATGCTGTAAATCCCCTATTATTTTTTTATCCGCTTTAAGCTAGCAATAGAGAACGTGTCGGAACCTTAGTTTGCAGTGACCTTTATGAATGGGCTTTTAGAATCTGTTAGTCATCCAACTTTTAGACCCGTATGCAAAGATCTGAGAAAATTAAACGGAGCTATTTCATTTTGTCCTCTTTTAACCGCGGTCAGGCGAAAGTGAACAAGTTATATTTAGCTACTCATTTCATAAGTTTGTGTTATTCAATTTAATCAACAGTCACTATTTCTTTACTTGCCCTTTGTTCTGCTTGTCCCTCTGTTTGACTATAACACCTGCACAGAAAATGGTGTTACTTTCGACCGGAACAAACTGGCCTCTGTGTTTCTTTTTCTTTGTCTTAATTCCCGAACGATCAGAGAGAGCATGAATTTGTGAAGGCTGTGGAGGAAAAAGCAAAAAAAATTATAGAATTTATTACTGTTACTAGATTATTATTTTAGTTTTAAAATGAGGTTTACGAATTAAAGCTGGAAGAAAAAATGGGAAAACCCCCCAAATAGTAAGCATTTGTATTTTTAAAAACAACAACAACAACAACAACAAAACGAACCAAAAACACCCAAAGAAAACTGTAAATTGTGACCTATAGTTTCTTAATAAGATAAGATAGGATAAGATAAGATTATACTTTTTTATCCCAGAGGGAGATTTTTGTTGGCTGTACAGGACCAAAATAACACATGCAGGTATAAATAAAAATTCAATATGAAAAGAAAAGTATAGCTGACCAAATGTTCATACCACATTATAATAATATGCATCATTCAACCACTTGCAGGAATTTAATTACAAGATATGAAGAGTTGTATAGATACACCCTCGAAAGAAGAATACACATCGATGGTTATTTTGACAATAGCCTTGTGCTAGATGGTAAAAAACTTTTTAAAAATATCTTTACTTCTTTGTTTTTAGAGGTAGGGCCTACCTTAAAAGGAACATTCAAATATCCAATTGTCGCAAAAATAAAAGTGGCACGTTATTAAACAGTTGGACTCAGTGTGTCACAACATAAATCTTGCGCACCTTTCGTTCCTTCCCCTGCGAATTATTGCTATCTTCTAGGTCTAATTCTATCCATGTAGTGTGGAAGTGATCGTGCGATCCTACTCCGATGCTGTCGCTTAGTGGAGTCAGTGGTCTGGTGGCTAGGTTGTTTGCTGTTATTCGTACAAATTCAAAAATAGGTAGAGTACGAATTACAAATGTGTAACTATTTCTTAGAACATGGATAATTATTTAGTTTTTGGCTTTTGAAAAAGGTCCTTTAGGTAGCCTGGTTTCGCTCCAGTTTGATATTTTCATGACTATGAAACTGATAATGATTCATAAAACAGAACATTTTTTATCCTTACAGGTAATGCATTGAGAAAATGAGAAAAACAAGTAAAAATAACTAGTTAAATTAGATTTTGATGCCATAAAATAGCGTGTGGCCTTAACCAGCTGCTTCCCAGAAGTCCGAGAATGTTTCTGAGGGTTCCAAGGTCTACTGGGGTAATAGTATAGGTTTAAAGCGCATAGAGCTTGCTGATAGGAGGGAATGCAAATGCCGTTTATCATGTATAATTTATAATAATTGTTATCTTTCAGATTCTTCGAAACCACGTGATGGTCCGAGTCGGAGGAGGGTGGGACACCTTGGAAAACTACCTCAACAAACACGACCCGTGCCAGTGCAACTACAGAGGTGAGTCCCGCGCTCTTTTCTCTCTGGGTGGGGCAGGTTTGTTTTGTGTCTACATGCTTGTTTTGTTTGTTTGTTTTAAGGGGTTTCTTGTTGTTGTTTTTAAACAGTGCTTTTTATAGCTAGCACCCACTTTTGCCCCTTTAAGTTTAAGAGGATAGAATTTTGATACGGCACACCAAACTGGTTTTCCAATCGGGGCATTACATAATATGTTTCACTACCCGGGTTATCTTCACCGTCCACCAAATTAACCAGCGCCCACCAGAACGACTAGGTTGGCAAGCGCTGATCTAGATGGCCACGTCCAGCGTATCGAGGGGGAATAACTAAGGCCGAGAACCGTGCCGAAACTGGAAATGGCCTTCTATGAGATAGGGAGGCAGATCCTGTTACTGGTTACCAACAATCTAGTGGCTTCCATGTAACGGAAATACGCTGCAGTTATCTTAGCTAATGGTAGCCATACCCGCTATTGAGCAATTTGATGCATTCGCCTGGCAGTTGAAATTGTATTCGGTTGAAACTCAATGTTCATAATGATGCCAGAAAACAGTATGTGTTTAAGTTTCCCTGTTTTGTAATAAATGGGAAGCAGGATCACTATTACAAATTATAAAAGAATATCATGTTTCTTTAGCTCACATTTTAGTGGTTAGGATTCCTGGTTTTCACCCAGGCGGCCTGGGTTCGATTCCCGGCATGGGAACATTGTCCGGGATGCGGGAAATGGGGATAGAGAGGGGAGAAGGAAGAAAGGAACGGTTATCTGGAAAGGAAAGACGTCGCCATAATCAGACAGCCACTGGAACAATCCGTATGGATACCTTGCGGTCTTTGGTGTTGAGAGGAACTGAGCACTTATGGACCTGTCCGGTGCGCAATGACGTTGTTGCCCAGGACAGGTAATACAGTTCTAAATAAGGCGTTCTTGCTCTAAGTTCTGGACTATTTACTCGGCGCCTCCCATAAATGGAAGAAACATGTTCACGCACTCCTTGCATTCCTTGAGGTGTTACTTTGGCCAGAAGGAAACGATTCCACAAATGTGACAGTAAAATCTAGCTGTCCTGAAAAGGGCTGGTCACTCGAGGCTGTCCTATTCTTTGACCATCCTGGACATTGCAAGTGTGCTAAAATTTTTGGATGCGTCGAGTTTCAATGCACGTACTGTATTTTAGTCGTCTTGCTGCTTCTTGGGCAGATTTTCCGCCTTGAACTAGGCGGCTGCGAAACTTGCCGTTAGCTTCTCTAAGTTGAGGCGTCTTGTAATGAAAGAAAAATCAAAACTGATCGCAAAAATGTCGGGACTCTTGCTTGAAAAGAGCCACTTATCATCTTCTAAGTTAATTAATTCTTTTCACGAGTAATATTGCGTCTTATTAACACATTTACCAAAGCACGGATCACTGTACTGCAATGAAAAGTACTCTTGAAAGTAACAAAAATCGTGAATGGGCGTGTGAATTCACAACTTTTACAACTGACCTGTTTAAAAAACATGGCGATCAGAGCCTATTTGGCTTTCTTATAGTCTTATAGCTTTTTTTAAAAGCATTGCGTTTTTTAGTGTCGTCTGTTTGTTGTTGTTTTGTTTTGTTTTTTCTTAATCTTTATTTTTTACTTATTTTTTTATTTAGATATCTAGATCTAGAATTTATGTGGGGTTTTTTATTGTTTTTTTTGTTTGTTTGTTTTTTTTGGGGGGGTAAGTGTTTTACGGCGTTCACCACTGCATGAGGTCATATGAGAGCGCGAGACACATTAAACATTTTCAGTTTTGGTAGGAATTTTGAATTTTGCCCTGGTGACGGCGAAGCCTACTCTTATCGATTTTAGTACCGCCAAGGGATCTTTAATGTGCGCAATTTGCACACGGGACCTCCAAGATTTTTGCCCTGATCCGATGAAGCTAGGAGTAGATGTGGCTGTTGGAGGGCTACATCCTGCAGTTGACGAACAAATGCCTAGAATGTCTGACTATTACTTCGAGTCAAGTGTTGAATTTCCAGAGGTAAAAAGACACCTTCACACCAATAACAATAAAATGAAATCTGCATTAAAACAAACGACACTGACAGTGGTCGTAATTAGTGTTTCTCAGCAACTGAGAAATCAGTGTGCACCTGTTTTACGCGATATAAATAGATATATTTAAGCTACCTTAAAATAACCCTGATTTAAGTGATCATTTCCTGCGGTTTCTTCTTTGTGAACGTCAATAGGCCATGATTAAAAGTATCAGGTTTCAGCCAGCCAAAGGTTATTGTGTGCGATTCCAGCAAGAGCAAAATAAAAGGGGAAAAGGGAGAATTGATTAGTTGTGTGTAGCCTGCAGCAGTGGCGTCCTGTTCTATTCTCTCTCTCTCTCTCTCTCTCTCTCTCTCTCTCTCTCT
>NW_004798381.1:188014-191559 GCF_000002075.1 Aplysia californica
CCTGCTGTATTCTCACCGACTGTATTCTCACCGACTGTATTCTCACCGACTGTATTCTCACCTGCTGTATTCTCACCGACTGTATTCTCACCGACTGTATTCTCACCGACTGTATTCTCACCTGCTGTATTCTCACCGACTGTATTCTCACCGACTGTATTCTCACCTGTTGTATTCTCACCTGCTGTATTCTCACCTGCTGTATTCTCACCTACTGTATTCTCACCTGCTGTATTCTCACCTACTGTATTCTCACCGACTGTATTCTCACCTGCTGTATTCTCACCTGCTGTATTCTCACCTACTGTATTCTCACCTACTGTCGGCACTGGCTGTTTCGTTTGTTTGTTGGGTTTTGGTTTTTTCCTTCTAGTCCCTCCTTTTCTTTCTTTTAGTTTTGTCGACAAGCCTTTTTTACTCTAAAAAAATAAATTATCCGGGGTATCGGTTGCAACTGCTTGAGAAAAGTTTGGTCGTAATCCAATTTAATTCTAAATATTTTTTTAAAAAGCAATAAAAGACACATTATGTAAGTACAACTGTTGGCAGAGTCTAACAGTTTTACCCTCTCTCATGAAAAAAACAAGTTTGTTCTCTGGGTTTAGAAAATTTGAACAGCTTACTGACGATTCATACATTTTAAAAATATTTTTCCTTGACACTTTTCTGTCCTCCCCAAGTGTGTCGGTCGTTACTTCTGTGTGTCAACGTAACATTTGTCTACTCATTCCTTTAGCTGTCCCAGCAGTTTCATGCCAAAACAATTTCTAAAATTATGCAAACTGGGCCCAAAAATGTGAAATTATGCGATTCTGTTAATTTTAACAAAGAATGATGAAGGAAAATAATCAGAAAATGAGCAAAAAATTGTCAAATTCTGCTACATTATACGGGGTGCCTAAAACCACGGGGAGAGCTTTAGTATAAGTTAAATAGGGGGTGCCCATTAACGCGATTGGATCTGGTCGGGTCCGGTCGATTTGGCAGTCGGGGCTAGGAAAATTGAGGGCGAAAAGCGGCCATTGTGGCACAAACCGATCGACGCGGTCGGTGACCTTCAAAAACTATAAACAGGTTTGTTTTCAAGGCCGCGAGTCGAGCGATCGGGTGGTTGTCAGCCAATCACAACAAGGCTTTGTGACCTACGAGTCACGTGTCCATGTTGACACAGCGATGTCAAGGTTAGACATTTCCGCGCGACATACCATCAACAATAGAGTCCATTGACCTGGAGAAGGTAATAGAACGTTCTCGATGTAACTATTGTAACCATGTTTATAGGATCAGGGAACTGTGGAAAGGAGCCCTGGAAGGCATTAAGGTCAAAGGTTTCTCTACTTTAACTTCCAGGTCGTCGGGTTACTTTTGTAGAGTGCACTGAAGCCACCACAAACGACCCGACCCGATCGGATCCGACCCGACCTTACACAACCCGACCCGATCGCACCCATGGGCACCCCCTATAACGACGCTTTCAGCACAGTTAGTTTGTTCCTTGTTTCTCTCTGCCAGTCTATTCCTCCCCACCCCCAACATGGCAAGTGTTTTTGTCCCGCCAACTTCACCTCTTCCCTGCCTGGCCCGTGAATGTCCCGGACTCTGTGGTTTGACTGTGAAGCAGGGCTGGGACAGTTCAAGAATAAAAGAAGTAAAAGCGCACAAAAAATAAGCCTAGAATATTATTTTCTGAGCGTCCTAGGGTCTGATGACGTAACATTACGAGTATAGCGCGGTCACAAATTCGTGGCCCAACTTATTGTCAAATGCCTCCTCAACTATAGAACATAAACTTTCCAGCTTTTACACAATTACTTGTATCAATTTGGCTTAACAGATCAATATTTTTGTAAACACCTGTTAGCTTTATTCTAGAAATTCCTTAATTAAAAAATCCCAGTGGGTGGTTTTCATGGATTTTAGAAGGTTTACAGCTGGGACAACATCGCTTTTAAAACCAAGTAGTTCGTGATTTTTTACTTATTGCGAGAATATCTTTATTAAACGCTTGTTTTGAACAATTTAAGTGCAAAAAAGTGTTCACTATAAAATTACATTGTTTATTGCTAGTTATGCCACTTAAAAATTGTCATTGATGAGCTGTGACGTAGGTCATATGTGTGCGCAAGATGTGTGTGAGGAGCGGGAAGTGCTGTGAACAATTCCATATTCCGCGTGAATGAGATTTGTAGTATTTTATATAAATTTATGAAGAAAAGTTGTTTTTTTAATAAAGCCTCAATTGTTGTTGAAAAATATGATTAATTTAAGACAAATCAATACCAACTGCTGTGCAAAATGTGAGTGACATTGATTCTCCCGTTAAAAAAGATATTTGAGAATTAGTTGCGCCTCGAATTTTTGACTGCACTATAATAAGTTTCAAACGCATAGAGCATCACGTAGAGAGTGGATGTGCTCTATATATATGCGAATATTATTAATTATTGATTATTAATCATGATTATTATTACGATTTAAATTGCGTTGATGGGGGTGTTAGCCTTTTACAGCAACAGTCCCCAACGCTTTATTAATTGCCTGTTTGCTCTTCACGTGGCTCACAAAGGACATGCGTTCAATCCCCGTATGGGAAAGTGAGGCAGCGTGGTGGAATCAGACTCTCGTCAAAATAATCAAAGAGAAGAAACTTGCTGTTTCCTGCAAGTTTGTGAATTTTTATCAAATTTTTGTTTTTATGCTCAACACCTTTCATGCCCATTAAAGAACTCATTTCTGTGTGGATTTTTCTGAAAAAAGGTTGATTAAAGGCACAAAAAAATGTAAATTTTCAGTTACCACGGACTCTTAAGCTAAGGAAATAACTAATCTTTTGCGGCCATTTTCTCACTAATTTTACCTCTGAAAAAAGATGACCCCCATCTCCTTCTTTTGCAAATATCTCGACTTGTATTCAAGACAATGGATATTTTTTTTCATCCAAAAAAAGACAAGTGAACAAGCTTTATGATGATACCAATAACTCTACATGCCCCAAAATTGACGAGAGCCTGATTCCAGCACGCTGACTCACAGTATGGGAAAGTCAACTGTATCGAGCGTCTCTGTCTTGTTAATGGAAGGTTGTATACAAACATGGCTGCTCGGGCTGGCCTTGACAGAGTGATCGAACTCTTCTGCCGTGAGTTATTCCCCTTGTAGCTTCTTTGTCCTACTACTACTTCTTTCTTTCTTTCTCTCTGATGTTTTTTTTTCCCGTCTGCCTGTCGTATTTTTGAGAATGCACTAAATGGCTGTGTGTGTGTGTGTCTATTGGTTTCTGTTTGCTCAAACTCCAACTTTGTGGATTCTAACCATTTGACTATTGATGCTCTTTGTCAGGTCAGCCACAAAGTGTAGACTCCATGGTTTCTGCGCATGTTCTTTACGGTCACACATTGATCTGTCATTCAGTTTGTATGTAGCCCAAACGACGAAACAACATGCTTCGACACTCCACACTTTTGCCCCACCCCCCTCTCTCTCTCTCTCTCTCTCTCTCTCTCCCTTGCTCTCTCTTTTCTATTTCTCTATCTATCTATCTATCT
>NW_004798381.1:193241-194349 GCF_000002075.1 Aplysia californica
GATAGTACATGACTACAGTCAAAGATAGTACATGACTACAGTCAAAGATAGTACATGACTACAGTCAAAGATAGTACATGACTACAGTCAAAGTTAGTACATGACTACAGTCGAGCGCAGGCACAACTTTTCACTGCTTGCTCTTCTTTTGGTTTCAATCAGAATGAAATGTTGCGCTCTGTGGTGAGCCGGAATTCCGCCAAGAGCTCCCAGTCTTGGACATTATAACCCAAGTCTATGGGGGAAAAGTCTCATTTGACGTCCGCCCAAAATTGAAGGTAATCTTGTGGTGTGTGTGGTAAAAACCAAAGTGCAAGCTATGAAGAAGATTTGCCAAACATTTATAGAAATTTCTCTGGAGTTGTTCCGTTCTAAACACGCCGATGTTTCGTGTGTCCGCTGATTATGTCTGTCTGGAGCAGACACACAAACAGCCCCACTCCCCTCCCCTAATTGTTCCCCCCCCCCCCCACCCATAAACAGCACACAATGATCCAGACGTATATATTATAGTTTGTCATTAAAGAGGTTGGTTATGGCTGACTCTTCAAAATGGAGGCTGAACTTTCTGAGCCTTTTCAGCGAGAGAGAGAGAGAGAGAGCGAGAGAGAGAGCGAGAGAGAGAGAGATAATAAAGAAAGAGAGAGAGAAAGAGAGAGAGTGAATGAGAGAGAGAGAGAGTGAGAGAGAGAGAGAAAAAGAAGAAAACTAAATCAAAAGAAGGAGATAAAAGTCTGTCTGGAGCAATTTGGTTCTCCACTTGGCCAGCCTAGCACAGTGCCCGAAATTCCTCCCAGGCCGTGAATATAGCAATCTCCGAGGTTCCCGTCAAATCGCCACTCGACCACCTACCCAAAGTGTCTACGGCATGATTCATATCTTTTTCTCGAATTATCCCCCTTTGCTGACCCGGAAGCGGAAGAGGGAGCACAATGTGCCCGTGTTTATGTCGTTGTTTGTGGCTGGCCGGGGAAGTCAGCGAGAGATGAAAGTTGAGTCATTCCCAGGGTTCTCTACACGGGGCTCACCCGTCAGGGAAATGGACTTCTCTTTTATTCCGGGCACTTGATGATTTTTTTGGGGGGTGGGGGGGAAGAAAAGTGGGGAT
>NW_004798381.1:194449-196666 GCF_000002075.1 Aplysia californica
TATATATATATTATACACGTGTGTGTATGTATGTGTGTGTGTGTGTTTAGGTGTGTGTTTGTATGTGTGTGTATAATATATGTATTTATGTGTTTATATATATTAGATAGATTGATAGATAGATAGGTAGATAGATAGATAGATAGATAGATGGATAGATAGTTAAGATAGATTGATAGATAGATAGATAGATGGATAGGTAAGTGCCGAGAGAGAGAGAGAGTCAGGGAGAGAGACAGACAGACAGACAGACAGGAAGAAGAATAGAGGAAAAAGTTTAGAGAAAAGTTGAGAGAGAATGAGGGAGAGAGGCAGAGAGAAAGGGGGAGAGTGTTTGAGAGAGAGAGAGAGAGAGACAGAGAGAGCGAGAGAGAGAGGGGGGGGACGAAAAAGAAGCGAGGGAGAGAGAGGCAGACAGACAAAGGACACATGGTGTTCTGTGACGTCTTTCTCCCTCCTTCATCCTCTCAGCTGACCGCCAGGTTTCATTCCGTGGCATGAGCTTTACGTAACTCCTCGATGAGGCTGGGAAGGCTGAGCCTGGCTTTGGGTGACATGCCTCAGCACGATCTCGTCTTTCCTGTTCTTACAGTACACAGTACACCCTTTGGCTTTCTGCAGTCAGAAAGACTTGCCCCATTGTGGCCCTAGCCGTACTTTCTCGCTCAAACTACAGCTGTATGATATTTACAACCGATACGAAGCTATTTTGTTCAGAAAAGCTCACATAAATGCGGTATACTACGATCAAGACTGACGTAACAAGACTGACGTAGTATATTAATTTTAGGTACAACACTCGTTTCGGGACGATTTCCTGAATTCTGTTCGTGCCATGGCGACTTTTGTTCTTCCTGTGATCGAGCGAGGGAAATTGATGAATTTGCTGTGAATAGAAACTGATGTTTATTCGCAGTGGAATTTACGCCCGTCTCAGGACTGTCCAGCTTGTTGTGGAGAATGGAACCGGATTCTTTGTTTGAGCAGCTTGTCATTTACTTATGTATGCTATTTTTTTGTGAATATCCGATCATTTAAAATGTTTAATTTTCTTTCATTCCTTCTTTCTCTTATGAGTTCATTAAAATTGTACTTGGAATTTAAAAACACGCTAGTATAAAGCTCTTGTTTTCTTAAATAATGCAAGTGGGCAAGTACTCAGAAAGTACCCAGAAGGTTCGAACCTAGGTAGAGGAAGAATAGTATTTGTTATTCGTGACTTGAATGCTTCACACAGTACTATATCTTGTCCTTGAGAGAAAAAGTGCTCCGAGTTCAAAAAGGTCCATCGTGTGGCATGTGGAGAGTTAAGTCGTGCAAATGCAAAACCGATAAAGAAGAACCGAAACGCATACTTTTGTATACACGCCAATACATTAGGTGTGTGTGGGGGGGGGGGGTTACAAAAATATAGCTTGATTTATATCCTTAATTGTTCAAGCTGTTTGGCGTAACATAGGGGACAGAGGTCCTTTTAATTGTGTCTTTAGTAGTCCCACAGTTTTCCAATCTGTGATTGGACATGATTGTAGCCAGAAGTAAACTAGGGCTTGCTGGGGTGACGTTTGTCTCATTGAGGGCGTGTATTCTGGTCCTTCGACTACGTTTGATGACACACTGTTTGGAGGCAATTTATAAAACAATTATAACTTCATTACTCAGTGGGATTTTCAGTTTTGTTTTTCTATATCTAGTTTTTGTTAGCAGGCAACAATATGTACACTGGGAAAGATGCAAATTCGTGTTTCTGATTTGTGCATGGTTGTTGAAATGTGACACAACTTTGTCTTTGGCCTGCCGATGATCACCCATATGTGTCCGGTACGTTCTAATAAAGAGTTAAAAGCTTTGAGGAATACAACGGGGGGCGCCTTTTGTGAGCTCAGTAGGTTTTATGCTAGAATATGGAGCGGACGGCCTCGGTTGAAGCCAATAGCAGGGTGCTTTTGAGATGATATTGAGATGGACGTTAAATTCAGAGGTCCCGCCACTTTACCTTAGCGTATTGAAAAAGGCGTTGAACGCTAGCACTCAGTCACACTCACTCACTCAGTGTCGGTCATTTTGAAGGCAGACTGCTACTGCTACACAATGTGAGAAAATTATATAATCTGTTTTGGAAAGACCAGTGCAGATTTAAAGGTCGTGTCAGTGTCAGTTTCAATGTGAAATAAATAGTCTGTAGACCCAGTGTGTGTGTGTGTGGGGGGGGGGGGG
>NW_004798382.1:0-2252 GCF_000002075.1 Aplysia californica
ACTTAACTTTCGAATTTGAAAAAAAAATAAGGTGGTTCAGAATCATTTATTAAAGGGTGCGCATTTATATTAAGGAGACTGAAGTCACTGTTGTTTGATTTTCAGTTTCTCATTAGTTTCGTTTAGATCTTAGGAAAGTCCGTCTTCAAGTGAGGCTTCCGTCCACAGGCAGTGCGCACTGTTTCCACAATGACTTGAAGATCGATTCTCTTGACTCCGTTCATCGAACGGATACCCAGCGAGTGTTATTATAATCGTACCGTACTCCTTTTCGCTAAACAGGAAATATCGCTACGCGGAGAGGGGAGAATGGTAAGAGCAAAATTAAAGGGAAGTAACTGCAACCTTGATTATATTGTTGAAAATAATTCCTTAGTTATGTTTACTGCAACCATTTTCTCTCTCTCATCTTTCACCCTTTCAGCACATCTTTCCACCGCATTATTTCAACAACCGTCTTGACTTTTGTTACCCTCTGTTCCTTGAAAAAAAAATTAGTCATTTAAAAAAAAAATCTAATTTCATTTTCCGGAATGTATTTACGTCCATTAACAAAATTCACAAAAATGACCCCAAAATTAAAGAACCCCCAGTCTGGCATTCGAGCCAGTGCAATCCGCTCCGTAATTCAGAATGATAGAAACTGGGCTGACGGAGCTCATTATGCGAGGACTAATTGAGAGTAGGCTACAAATATATGTTTTAAAGTTGAGATTTAAATTTTTATTTTTTTTTGCCCCTTGCCCTTCTCTATGATATCACACAATCTGATTAGTAGAAAAATATGATAGTGTCCAATAGTGCATTGCGTACATAACTATTACAAAATGTAACTGTTACAGATAGACGTTCAAGATTTTTATAGATGTATTTAAAAAATCTGAGAGCAATGATGATTTTAAAAATGATTGTGGTGAGAAGTGATGATGTGAGATTGTGTTTATGTGATTAATCATCAAGACGACATGCATCAGTTAGTTGAGGTTGTTGGTCCTATCTTCCTCTGCTCTGATGGGTCACCAGGGATGTGGGCACCTGCTATCCAGTATCCCGTTCCCTGCTGGAACCATATTTAGTTTAGATAATAAACATCATGATTCACAGAAATAGTTCCTGGGGTTTTTAAGGGTTTTTGTGTGTTTTGTATTAAGACTCCTAACCGCAATGGTAGGGTTGTTGTTGGGGGAGCGGAAGGGGGTGCTCTTGTATGATTTACTCCTTCTTTCCTGTTCAACACTTATCGTCCTTATCTCTCCTCCATTTTTCTCTACTGTATGTTACTCTGCAGAAACGCATCTAATCTTCGACACATACATCATCTATTTGTGTTGCAAGTGCCGTACAACTTTTAAGTTTAGTTTCAGTAAGAGTTTTACCTCGCACGAAACTGCTTATTAAGGTTATATGAGAGCGCGTACAACCCTTACTAAATAAAAATTTAAAACAATTTAACCACTTTTTTTCTTGTTTTTTCTACAGGCCCTAATCGGAAAAGGGGCCGTCAGACGTACACCCGGTACCAGACACTGGAACTGGAGAAAGAGTTCCACTACAACCGCTACCTCACCCGGCGTCGCCGTATAGAGATCGCACACAGCCTTTGCCTCACGGAGAGACAGATCAAGATCTGGTTCCAGAACCGACGCATGAAGTGGAAGAAGGAGAAGAGGCAGCTGCAAGCCTTTGACGCATCATGCAGCATCAGCAACAGCATCAGCAACAACAACAGCAACAACAACAGCTACAGCAATAGCAACAACAGTGGTAGCAGTGATGGTGGTTGTGGTAGTAGAAGTTGTGGGGTGGTAACGACAGGCGGGGGAGGGGCAAGAGGTGTGGCCGGGGGCGGGCTTAGTGGGGCGGGAGGGATTAGAATGGAGGAGGTGGGTCTGTTTATTTGATGCTGCTTTTTTATTGAGGATGACTTTCTTATTGTGTAGGCCAATCATCGATGTCCTATTTCAGCCCCAGGACACTCAGATACTACATTCTTGGATTCCTGTGAAGTATACAAAGCAAGCAGCAGATTAAGCGCTTAAATATACTAACAACGTTAGCAACGTTAGTTCATAATCCGATGACTAAATTCAGACAGGATGCAACTTTTGATTTTATATTTCTTAATTTATGTTTTGTTTGTTTGCTTGTTTGTTTATTTGTTCGTTCCTTTGTTCGTTTGTTTGTTCGTTTGTTTGTTTGTTTGGTTGTTTGTTTGTTTGTTTGTTTGGTGGGGTGGTGTGTGGGAAAGGGGG
>NW_004798382.1:6683-8227 GCF_000002075.1 Aplysia californica
GGGGTAGTGGGGTTAATATGAAGGATATAAACTGAACATTTTCAGAAAGATATCAAGCTTCAAAATGTTCAATGAAAATGAATTCAGAGTGAAATGCAAAACTTTGCAAATTTCGAAAAATCACCAATAATTGTGTTTGTACTTGAAGGACACACATAAGTAACATTGATCCGTCATCATCATCATCACCATCATTGCCTTTCTCACCCTGGATCAGAACATAGGCTACAAACAAACACTTGTAACTTTGATTGCCATTTCCAAATACCATTAGGAAAGTGGTGGCCACTGAAAGTTTTGAATAACCCAGTCGCATGTTTCAGGCTCGATTCTGTAGACTTCCTAGTTTGAACTGTTCGGTCTGTCCCAAAAAAAAGAACCCCAAAGGAAAGAAATGAGAGGGTTCAGAGCGAGGGACTACGGTGACTATAACCATCCTTTTGCAAACTTTTGGTTTATAAGGCGTTTCCAAAACTGTTCTTGCAACCACGCAAGGACCACTATTGACGTGTAGGGTCTTTAATACCATAACAACTTCTCCCCAAATTTTAGTGTCTCCTAAACGTTTTCAGCACAATGAGATAACGATATCTCCATAATTTGATGTGACTGAAGGTGTTGGTTTTGCTGTCCTCTTCCTAAAATATCACCCTTGATTTTTCTCGAAAACGTCGATTGGTTTTCTTCACATTGACAAATTAAACGTTCCCTTGGTTTAATCTTAGTTGTTCGAAGTTTTGTTGTAATTGGTAGAAATGTTTGCCTTTTGACAGGGACCTCTTTTTTGGACACCCTTGTGTAACGACAACGTCTAAGAGGAACGCCTGTCTAAGATATCCATTTTTCTCCTCGACAATGTGTGTTCGTCTTGGGCTCATACTTTGTTTAGTATGATAATACTTATGATATATTATGCATTTAACATGTATTTACTTCTACTTATCGAAGATTATATGCCATGTATGTGTTATAATATTATGTTGGGGCACTCTCAAACAAGCAACCTTTCTACTGCTACTCTTTGCCTCCTTTTTACGGCTGTTTTTCAGCCACACCCCTGATCTTTTGATAAGTAAGACCTAATACTTAGCCTTCTCGGACAAGAGCGAAAAATCTCGGAGGTCCCGTGTGCAAGTTGCGCACATTAAAGATCCCTTGGTGGTCTAAAATCGATAAGAGTAGGCTTCGGCCGCCACCCGTGCAAAATTCAAAATTTCGAACCAACTGAAAATGTTGAATGATCCCACGCGCTCGTGCGACTTTATGCAGCTGCGAGCGCCGTAAAACATTAACCAAAAAATAAATGTAAAAGTTAATGAAAGGATTGAGAACAATTAGATAGGTTCGTCGTTCGAGGGTGTACCCGTACATGTAAAATAATAATCTCTCTTGTGAGCGATACGGAGGTCACGTTCTTCATTGTTCTACTTTAAATACCATGCTAAACAAAACAGTATTATTATTCTGAGTCATAATATATGAATGATTGTTCGTGGTCTTTTGTGGGTTTTTTTTTTTTTTTTTTTTTTTTGTTTGGCTTTCCT
>NW_004798382.1:12355-13588 GCF_000002075.1 Aplysia californica
GAGGAAACATTGTCACACACACACACACACACACACACACACACACACACACACACACACACACACACACACACACACACACACACATACAAATCTCAGTTAGAACCTTATTGTTCTATCCCGGTAAAGACAAAAGCAGCACTATTCAATAGAATGTGCCACAGATCACACCGATGCACCCGCCCATCAGTCGTTGCTAAGTAACGTTTGTTGTAAACTGTTTTAACGTCAGTGATTCTATAAGGTCACGATGTGCTCACAGACGTGGACAGAGCGACAGAGTACACAAAAAGACGCTCAGGTAGCTCATTTTATATCAGCTACCACTCGGATGAACGTGGTTCAAATCCATAACCCAGAATTGTGAATTGTTTTTGGACGCCAGTGATTTAACCTTTAGCCATCCTTTAGCCCTGGTCATTCAGGAGATCAAGGGAATGAACGTGCTGATAAGCTAGCCGGCCAGGCTGAGATTGGCGGCACTATGCATGTAGATCCACCAACAGTCATGGCAGCATTGACAGCATGGTTCAACGACCACAGAGGATGAAGCACACACAGTGGAAAGACTGAGGGGAACTGGTGTCTCTAGAGGGTTGGGGAGAGACAGCAACCTGCGTGGAAAAGCCAGAAGAAAATCCAACCAGCTGATGACAACTGTCACGATCAGCAAGCAGACCTTTTCATGGATCCTGGAGAGGAGGAGGGAGCAGCTATGGGATTGTGCCGCCTGCAATGATGCCTATTCTCCAACCAAGTAAGCAAGTGACTCTATAAGGTCACGGTGTACCCACCGACGTAGACAGAGTGACAGAGTACATAAAGGTGTACAGTTAGCTCATTTCATAATATCAGCTACCACACGGAAGAACGAGGTTCAAATCCATAACCCAGAATTATGAATTGTTTTTTGAAGCCAGAGATTCTATAAGGTCGTAGTGCACCCACAGACGTGGACAGGGCGACAGAGTACACATACACACACACGTACAGTTAGCTCATTTCATATCAGTTACAACACGAATGAGCGTGGTTCAAATCCCAAACCTAGAACTGTTGAGTTGTTTAGAGATCTACCTTGGGTCTTCACCAACTTGACTCTGTCTATCACTGATGGAGGTTTCAGTCTGAGGTCATTAGTTTAGTTTTCACCTAATACAGAGCCCACACTGTCAATGGAATTTATTTGATTCTGTTAAAGCCTGCCAGATTTTCCTTCCCGTGGGGGGGGGG
>NW_004798382.1:17660-21085 GCF_000002075.1 Aplysia californica
CGTTTAAAGATTCTAAAAAAAGACAACAACAAAATAAATAAACAACGACGACAGCAACAAAAACAACAACAACAACAACAACAACAACAACAACAACAATAACAACAACAAAAAGAACAAAAACAAAACAACCCAAGAAAAATTAATCGAAAAGGATAGGCGTACAGGTTTAGTTAAGGTCTCCATTCGGAACTTACTTCTTCTACTGCGTGCTTCCGGGGTTTTCTATTGGTTCCATGGCCAAAAAACTAGAGTGGTAGTCATGACGTCATGTGCAAAGGATGATTTTATCAGAATATTTCTTTTTTCTTTGAAGATAGAAGACCTCTATTAGGCCTCTCTCTCTCTTTCCACGCACACACACACACACACACACACACACACACACACACACACACACACACACACACACACACGCACACACACACACGCAAGCACACGCACACAAACCCCCCTTACCTAAGACAAAGTCGCTTTTTCAATATACATGTAATATGTTTTAATCAAAATCGTGTTCCTCTCAGAATCTACTCACTGGTGTCTATGGTGAAGCGGTTAGGCCTTTTGCTTTCGCTCGCAGAATGCTCCGAGTTCGATTCCTGAGTGGGAAGAATTTTTATATAGAGTATCTCGGTCTTTCTGCTGGGATGTATCCCTCTTCTCCCGGGTTGTCCCCGACAGGCAGGATAGAATCTTGATTGAATTGATGGGGGAGGTAAAATTTCTAAGTAAAAAATGACCTTTTCTTATATTTTCAGTTTGAATATTCATATATTAGAATCCCCCTTTATTCCTCTGTGTCATTGACTGGACTATTTTTAGTCTGTATCCGTGTCTATGCTAAGTCCTTTCGTTGAGAAGTAGTAGTAGGGATTTTTTTCTCCACGGGTGCGCGCACCTCATCGTGTCAAGGCGCGCTACGATGCGGTGCGTCATGGTGCGGTGCGGTGCGGTGCGGTGAGGTGCGTCATGGTGCGTGTGTCAGGGGTCAGAGGGGATTTTTGAGTCGACCGGCTCTGCGACACTGTTGTTACAGCGGTCAGCGCGGATATCACGCTAGTTTCAGGCTTATAAGGGTTAAAGTACCAGGAGATGACTTCTTCCTTGGATTATTTCTTGAATAGAGAAATGCGAGCTTCTTCCCAACACATAGATTTCAACAACAACGACCAACTGATGATGGAGACAATCAGCCTGCCCATACTGAAATGGACCCTTATGAAGAGGGGCGAAGAAGCATGGAGCACTCCGTCTTCCTAAGACCCCCAGTTCTACATTCAAGTGTTTAAGTAAACGTAGATTCCTCTTTGAAGAGATCGTCATCTTTTTCGACCCCCCCCCCTTTTTTTTTTAAATAAAGAGAACCACATTGATTTAATAATTGTCATTTAGCGCTGGTTTTTCTATGAGTTTTACGGCACTTGCAACACAGATAAGTCGTACAAATTTCGAATATTAAAGGTATTTCTAAAAAGTGATATTCCATTAAATGAAGGACAATGTTTGATAAGAAAGAAGGAACAAACCACACCTGAGCACCCGCCAATCACCCACGTGAAGGTTAAAAAGACAGGCAGTTGACTTGACAATAATTTGAAAGTAAAGAAGCAGGACCTACGAGTGCCACTCTCCAACCACTCATCCTTTTTTTAAAGCTATCTGGTGCTCTCGTGATCTAGATGTTCTGGTGTTCGCCTCAACATTCTGTAGATCACGGGTTCGAAACATAATAGCGACGGAAAATGTTGTTCTCTAAAATGTTCTCATTTCACTTTCTTACCTGCTCTCTAACCATGTTCTGTCGTCTGCTTTCATCTCCACTTTCACCTCCCCCCCCCCCCCCCCCCCCCCCCCAAAAAAAAAAATGTTCTAGCCTGTTAGACGTCTTGAACAGTGCCACCATAGTGTTTTTAAAAAGCAAAGAGGTTATAAGAAATGGTCGTTTGAACAGGTGATTCTCTTGGGCAGAAGTAAAAGACTTAGGCTTCTTATCTGTAACAAAGAAAGATACAGAAGGTCGTTCTTACCATCACTTTTTCCATCTTAATCATCTTGTTATAATATAAGTATTCAAATGACCTTAGAGCATGCTTCAGAATACCATTGAGTTACAGTCAGAATACCTGAGTATGTATCTAGCTTAACATTATTATTGTTTACTACTGTTCAGCTGTATCATGCATGAGACTATGAGCCTGTTTGTGAGTGCATGCATACTGCGTGTGTGTGCATGTTTGTGTGTGTGTGTGTGTGTGTGTGTGTGTGTGCGCCCGCGTGTGTGTGTGTGTGTGTGTATTTAACAAATACTCTGTTGGGGATTCGAACCAGGGTCATTCGCATGGTACTCCACTATGGTACCAACTGATCTAACTCAAGATTGTTTTCTCGTTTGTGACAACTTTAATGAAAAGCTAACGTAATCTAAAGCCATTTCTGTGTTTAGGTAAAAGAGATACCGTCCAAATTGCCCAAAATGACCACTCATTTTCGAGTAGGAAAGTGATTGTGTTTTAGAGAGATGGACCTCTTGGACGATGTCATTATAATTTACTAGCTGAGTACCTGTTCGATGAACGAAGTCAAAAGAATCGAGAGTCAAGTCATTTTGGGAACAAGGCGCACTGCTTCTGGACAGAAGACTCACTTGTTTACAATCAATAGCGTCTTAAAAGACAGACTTTCCCAAGATTAGATCTAAACGAAACTAATGAAAAACTGATCATTAAACTACAGTGACTCCAGATTCCATAATATAACTCTGCATCCTTTAAAGGATTCTGAACCACCGTTGATTTTTTTTCAAATTCGAAATTTAAGTGGTTGGAAAGTTTTAGGCGGCCAATGTGACGAACTTTCAGAAATATAAAAGAGAGAGATAAAGATATGTATTTTGATAGATAGATAGATAGATAGATAGATAGATAGATAGATAGATAGATAGATAGATAAATAGATAGATAGATAGATAGATAGGTAGATAGATAGATAGATAGATAGATAGATAGATAGATAGATATATAGATAGATAGATAGATAGATAGATAGATAGAAAAGCACAAGGGAAAAACTGAAAATGGTCGTTGGTACAGGTGGTTGTCTTGAGCAGGTAGCCGTTGGAGCAAGTCACATTGTACCTGATTTTAGTCAGAACACTTGGCGCTCATAAGACCTTATACAGTTGCGAGCGCCGTAAAACCTCGACTAAAACAAAATAAGTCAGAACACAATGTACTGTTTTCGTGCTGGTGATCTACTTTTGTGAAGCACACAGAGCTTGTGCTTTTTAATCAAGGTTTATCGCTATATAAAAGTCTTATTATTATAATCATTATATAAGTGAAGGTAGTAGTAGTAGTAGTAGTAGTAGTAGTAGTAGTAGTAGTAGTAGTAGTAGTAGTAGTAGTAGTAGTAGTAGTAGTAGTTGT
>NW_004798382.1:21185-24730 GCF_000002075.1 Aplysia californica
CCCCCTCCTCTGGGCCCCCGACTCTTTCTGCTGCCTTTCTACTGCTACCCCTTGGCTCCTTCTTATTACTGTCTTTCAGCCACGTCCCTGATCTTAGAGTAGGTAAGATCTAACACACCTTGCCTTCTTGAATAACGGTGAAAATTATCGGAGATCCCGTTTGTACGTTGCGCACGATAAAGATCCCATGGTGGTCCTAAAACCGCTAAAAGTAGGCTTCGGTCGCCAGTCAGGCAAAATTCTTGATTAATTCCTACCAAACTGCAAATGTCTTATATGTCCCTCACGCTCATATGACCATGCAGTTGCGAGCGCCGTAAAGCACATATGACACAAATAAAAGACTGTTATCCTGATCGTCGATGTTTCACAAATTTGACAGTCATTTTTATCTTATCCTTGATAGCACAAGATACATATTGAGTAATTTGTTCTTTGGTGTGGGTAAAGCTAAACAGGTACAAGCACATGGGAAACATGTAGTGTGTGAGTGTATGTGTGTGTGTGGGGGGGGGGGTATTTTAGTGTAACACAAGTTGATCATAATATAAGTTCTGAAGATTGAAGGTGTTACTAGAGAGTTACATAAAAGAAATGGTGTCCGTCTTGTTGTATGGATGCGAGAAATGGTGCGCATTTCAGACTGGCATGGTGAGGATCCAATTTTCTTGAACAACTGTCTAAGAAAATTACTGGGGATCAGATAGACAGACAGGGTCACCAACGAGGAAGTGTAAAGAAAAAAACAAGACAGATCCCAGTCAGAGATGAGGTAGGAAGAAGGAAATCGTGATGGATTGGACATTGGAAGTCAGGCAACAACATAACAAAGAAAGTGTTGGATTGGAATCCACAGGGTAAAAGAGAAAGGGAAAGACAGCGTGAAACCTAGAGAAGATTCACAGAAACTGATTTACAGAAAAGTGGGGGGAAGACATGGAATAATGTCAAGAGATAGAAAAAGGTGGAAAGTGTTCGTTCGTGGCCAATACCCTGATGCAGGGCGAGAGAGGCAATGATAATGATGTTGATATAAAAAGACAAGAAGGAAGAGAGATAAGAACAACAGATGTTTGATAAGAAAGGAGGAGCTAACCACACCAGAGTCCCTGCAGTTGAGCAGATCTCTTATGTCCGAATGGTACCAAAAATTCTTCACTTTTTCAGTTTAGTAAAAAAATTCACTGCACTTTCAACACAATAAGGTCATACAAGTGCTGAAGATTAGAGGTGCTACAAGAGAGTAACAAACACAGAAAAGAAGGAGGAAAGATCAGGACAATAGAAGATTGATAGGAAAGAAAGAGCAAACAGCACCAGAGCACCCACCATCGACAGGTAAAGACTTTTGTTATAATTAAAAGTGTTTACGCCTCATTGACATAATTTTTGTCATTCAGAAGGCGGACTGCTTCAACCTTGCCTGTCAGAAGCACATGGGCTGAGAAGGATACAGAATCCCAGATGAGAACGGGATATTCCGAGCTTGGCTTGTTTTAGGGAGTTTTTAAGGCTTTCTTCCTCCGTTGAACCTACTCTAATGGCCACCTGTCCAAGGTAATCACCTGTATAAACTACCACTTCCCTCTTGCATTTCTTACACACTGACGTCCACATGTCTAAAAAACCACTTTTTTCCTCAACAATGGCTTGAACAATTTCTGCTGTAGCAACGAAGTATCAGGTCCTGTAGGTTCCGAAAGGAGACCCAAACTACAGTTTGACCTAATGAGCTTCTCTACAAACAGAACGGTAGGGTCGGGTCATGCCGTTAGCTCAGTGGGTATCATGTTGGACTATAGTGCGGATGGTCTCAGTTCGAACTCCCAACAGGTCGCTCTGAACTTTGTTATTTTAGGGAGTTTGGCTCTCCACCCATTTGATTCGGCCCCAGCGAAGATGGACATTGCATTCTAGGGTCTTGTCTCTTAAATAACCGTACAGTATTGTTGGGGGCGTCAAACAAATACAATATGATCGATTTGACTTGCGACCTTGGAAAACAAACGCGTTTGATTTTGGAGGTCACAGTCGACTGTAGTCGAATTCGATGAAAGCCAGACACATTCTTGCGACAAGGTTTTCGAACGGGTCAAGTAATACAAATAGATTTATCCCGGCGATGTTTCACCAGCACGAAAGAACACTTGTGGTTATTTCTCATTTTGTTTATTTTGTTGTTTTAAAATATTTAAATAGAGTTTTACAACACTTGCAACAAAAAGAAGTGCAGAAGATTAGAGGTGTTGCAACCAGAGAGTAACACACAAAGAAAAGAAAGAGGAGAGATATGGACGATACAGATATTTGATAGCAAAGAAGAAGTAAACCACATCACAGCACCCGCCAACCACCCACAGAAGGGGTTATGACACGTTGGCATATTATCTTTCCTAATCATCTGCACACGAGACTCGCGTGAATTATGCACGAGCAACTGCTCACTCGCTCACGCGACTTTGGTTGGAGATCAGCGCGACTCATCAAGTGCCAGGCCAGGCCTAAACCTAGCAAAATACCCCGGGAAAACTCTCTTAATGATTATGGGCGAGCGAGTTTTATTTGATTCTCGTATTTCCCAACTTTGAGTGGCTTGAAAGCCTCGACAACCTTTTTTTTTCCTTCTCTTTTTTTTTCTCCTTTTTTCTCCTTTTTGGTCTTTCTTCTTTTATCATTTTTGTTTCACTGTCGGTTAATATTTTTAAGCCATCTAGGATTCATTGTCTTTTTGTTTCGTGGTACGTGGACATTTTTTAATTCGTCTAGAGTTCATTGTCCTTTGTTCCTGCTATCCGTTCATATTTTTAATTCGTCTAGAATTCATTGTCTTAATTTTTACGTATCTTTACCTTTTTCAGCGCCATCTACAACTCCTATTAACATTATCTCTATTCGTTTTAGTTGTCGGGGGGGGGGGAGGAGGAGGGTAAGTAGCAAACAGAGAGAAAAATAGCAGCTTAATTTATGCGAAGGGCCTATCCTTAAATGCTCACCATAAACTCAGGTTGTGTTAAGCAAAACAACAAAGCAGATGGCTGCTGTTCGACATAACAACGCAATGTTCTTGAATGAAGACTCTCAGGGAAGTTTTGGAGAAAATTTTCCCCTATTGCTTGATCCTGTCGGAGATGAACGATACATTCGGAAGTCACTGCTTTGCTTTTTTTTTTGCTTTTTTTTTTTTTGGCAAGTGTTTTACAGCACTTGCAACTGCATAAGGTCGTATGAGCGTGCCGGACACATTAAACATTTTCAGTTGGTAGGAATTAGTTTTAAATTTTACCCGGGTGGCGGCCGAAGCCTAGTCTTATCAATTTTGGACAGTTATGGGTATTTGTAATGTGCACAACTTGCACACAGGACCTTCGAGGTTTTTAGCCCTAATCCGAAAAGACTAGGTGTTTGATCTTACCTACCTTAAGATCAGGGGTGTAGCTGAAAGACAGCAGTAAGAAGGAGCCAAGGCGTAACAGTAGATAGGCAGCAGAAAAAGTCCGGAGCGCACAGAAGGGGGCAAAGAAGGTGAGGGGGTGGGGGGGGGGGGG
>NW_004798382.1:26941-28109 GCF_000002075.1 Aplysia californica
CCCAGTTCCCAGCTATACAGATATACAGTCAATTTCTCCTCTTCCCCCACCCCTCCCCAACACACACACTTCCCAGTCAAACTCTCCCCCCCTCCCCACAGTTCCCAGCTACACAGTATGACGACCGGCCCGTGGTGACCCACCATCTCGGAGAGATGAGTTAGCCAGGGTCACACAATGATCATGGCTAACTGCCCAATAGCCCATAGCGACTGACCACAAGCCTTCGATTGGGCGGGATGAACCAGGGATCTCCTAACGATCATGGCTTGAATTATGAATGGTCATCACGAGTGAGCAAGCAGACACTATCTCCAGGCGATGCCAGACCCCTCATTCCTCCCCCAACCCCCGCCCCCTTCTCTGAGTGAAGTGGTGGATGCAAGAAGCACGGGTCCGCGCTGAAGGGGCATTGAGCATGATTGTATATGGGGAGAAGAGAAGAAGCAGGGGGGGGCTAGTGCATATGGCACTGTCGATGGACAGGGCTGATAAACTATTTTGCTTTCTCACCCTCACCAGGGTATCAGCTTACAATGCAGTATTCATGGACTGGAGTTAAACGTAATATCTTCCTCGTTATCTGTTCTGTCTCCCTCGCACCCACTCTCTCTCTTCATGCGGTGTGTCTCACGCACAGAATCTGTCACACGCGAGTGAACTTTAGCCGTTGTCTGAACTTGTGTGTCCCATTCCTTGAATAATAACGTACTAATATCATACTTTTTTTCGGGGGGGGGGGGGGGGGGGGGGGGGGGGGGGGGGGGGGGGGTGGGAGCAGAAAATGGAGAGTTTCGGCACATTATGACTTATGAGCCACCATACACAAATCAGAAACACAAATAGAATACATTGTCGGTGGTGGTCCTTTTAAGTTTCAGGTAAAGAAAATAGCTGTAAAAAAACATTCACGAATAGAATAAAGAAGCTAAACTTCTTTTTTTACGTGCCAAAAATCAGCGCGTGGGTTATCTTCGTTAAATGACAAGAATGTGCGTCTTCAACGAGTCAAAAAAGAATTTTTAAATATATTTGGGGGGGTTTTCTCTTAGGATCCAAAATCACAGTCGAAACTGTCCAAGACGGCCTTCCACGGTCGAGAAGAAAAATTACTATCTTGAACAAGTAGACAGTGTCATCATAATGTTAAAAATGCGAAAGGGGGGGG
>NW_004798382.1:28486-29776 GCF_000002075.1 Aplysia californica
GAGGAGGAGGAGGAGAAGGAGGAGAGGAGGAGGAGGAGGAGGAGGAGGAGGAGACGCGTAGAGGGGGTGAAGATGTGGAATGTGGAAGGGGGAAACAGGAGGCAGAGATACGACGAAGGGGAGAAATGGGAAGACATGAGGAGGGGAGAAGATGAGGAGGAGAAGGAAGAGGGAATGAGGAGGAAGAAGATGAGAAAGGAGAGAAGGGGGAAGAGATGAGGAGGGGAGAAGATGAGGAGGAGATAAGGAGGGGATGAAATTAGAAAGGGGAGCAGATGAGTCGTTCTGGGAAGGATGAATGAAGAGATACAGTAGGGGAAACGGAGAAGGGCTCTTTTGAAATCTTAATAAATCTGCATCTATACGGTTACCCCTTGTCCAAGATAGTCTTGGAGAAATGACCAGCCCCCCCCCCCCTGGGTCTGTGTTTTGTTTTCTTCTTATGACTCTTACCAAGGCGTCCAACTGTCTAGAGCAATCACTTCAGTCCTTGGCAATGGCTAGTCCGACTTAGACGATTTCGATGGGCATGAACTCACGGCCTCTGCATGCCACCACAAAGAATGCCTACCTAACCGTTTCACCAACGAAGCTAGTTTGAGCTCTTGTTTTCGTCGAGTCAGTGCAATGATGATGCCTTTCCTTTGGTTTGGATTATAAATTTAAGTTTTGTCCTCACATTGACACAATTTAGATTCAGGTTACGAAGGACGGGGTCTACCACGCAAAAGATGGATGGATGGTGTCAAGGGAAGCAGAGAAACTACAACATCTCAGTTGAAAGAGGTAGTAGTAGCACGGTTCAATTAGACAAGGTCGAGCTCCTGAAATGTCTCTCTCGCCACCTGATTGAAGAGGACGATAAGGAGACAGAGGATAATGATTGTGGGGGTACAGAAAGGAAGCGGAATATCTGGCACCTTCGCAGTAAAGAACAGAAGAACGTTCAACCAAATATGCACATGCACAATCAGTAAGAAGACCCTCAGCAACATTTTTGAGAGAGAAGCGGAGCAACAATGGACGTAAAATTACTTTTAAAAAAGCTGTTCCAGCATCCGATCCTGGCACTGGGGATTGCCTTATTAGTGAGAGAATTTCTTGGGCCTTCGGCATATTGTGGTAGGGTTGCCAGTTCTTTTCCACGCCGCCTTTGCTTCCCCAACTCGAACTGCTTGGTGGGCAGGAGGGGGTAAAAAAAATCAGTGTCCGAACCGAGGCTCGAACCCGGACTTTCTGCTTCAGAGACGAGCGCACTAACCGCAATGAACGTAGTAATAATAATAATAA
>NW_004798382.1:29876-32460 GCF_000002075.1 Aplysia californica
AATAATAATAAATAGCATTTGTATAGCACATATCCCCGCTCAACAGCTGGCTCTATGAGCTTTATACTACATTATTACCCCGGCAGACCTTAGGACACTCCGAAACATTCTCAGCTTCCCTGGAAGCATCTAACAAACTGACAAGATCTTTCGCTGTCTATAGCCGGGCACACATTCCCACCTGGGTGAAGTGAGGAAAAGTCGTGTGAAGTGCCTTTCCCAAGGGCACAACGTCGAGCCCCTGACGGGATTCGAACCCACGACCTTACGGCTGCGAGTCCGAGAGTCTAACCACTAGGCCACCGACGCCACAATATAATCATTAGAAATGCTACATTATCATCATCGGTCCCAATAATTATCAGTATTTCATTATTGTTATCATCATTATTTATTCCCACTAGCCATACACCACAAGAACACAGTCATAACGCTTCTCATCATTTCATCAACATACCTATCCTCAAATTATAATAATTGTATTTATATAGCGCATATCCACGACTACAATAAGCTCTATTCACTCTACAGCTACACGAATTATTTCACCCAGCAGACCCTAAAACCTTTTTGGCGCGCTCATATGACCTTAGCAGTTGCGAGCGCCGTAAAACCTTATACTATACATACAAACCTTTTTGTAAGATAATAATGATTTAATTAAAGAAAATTATATTCCCGTACTACGTGTTTAAACTCTAATAAACTAACACGATCTTTCGCTATCTATAAACGGTTACCCAATTCCCAACTGGGTGAACTGAGAAACATTCGTGTAAAGTACACATTGTCAAGCCCCTCACAGGATTCGAACTCATGACCTTTTGGTTGCGAGTCCAGCAGCCTAGAACATCCGTCCATAACTTCCTTTTTCCGCAGTTGTTTCTTTGTTATTCTATCTTATCTTATCTCCGCGTCAATAAATGTCCCCAGAAGCTGTTTCCCAGGGCTTTGACACGTTTTAGCCCATTTTGGCACCACTGACGCCGGGTCAGCGTGAGTGCCACCTAGCCTGCTGTGCCCATCATCCTATCTTATCTTATCTTATCTTATCTTATCTTATCCTATCTTATCTTATCATATTCTATCTTATCTTATCTTATCTTGTCTTGTCTTATCTTATCTTATCTTATCTTATCTTATCTTATCTTATCGTATTCCATCTTATCTTAACTTATTCTATCTTATCTTATCTTGTCTTATCTTATCTTATCTTATCTTATCTTATCTTATCTTATCTTATCTTATCTTATCTTATCTTATCTTATCTTATCTTATCTTATTATTGTCCAAACTTTTCTCAGATTTCCGTTAACACCCTGTCTTAAAGTAATACCCCTTTAAAAACACCATGAACCTCCCCCAATATCATATCTTAGTGGGTGACTGGAAGGTGCTCTGATGCGATTTGCTCCATCTTTTCTAACAAACATTCTTCGACCTTATCTCCCTTCCTCCTTTTTTTGCGTCTGTTGCTCTCTTGTAACACCTCCAATCTTTGGCACTTATCTGATGACCTTATTGTGTTTCAGGTATCGTAAAACGCTTACTAAAACTAATCTTATCATACTATCTTATACTCAAAGTGTTTCTTAGACTTTCGTTTGTATCACTGCCCTCAAATACAGGGGTAATACCCGCCCATGCCATACACTTTCCCAGCAACGGTTTCCCAGGATTTTGGACACGTTATAGCCCCTTTCGGGACCATGGCCCCGGGTCTGTGTGAGTGGCACCTAGCCTACTGTGCCCATCATCCATTTTTCATATCTTATCTCATCTTACCTTATCTTATGTTATTGGACCACCCAATATCTTATAATCTCTTAGTGGGTGGTTGGCGGAAGCTCTGGTGTGGTTTGTTCTTCATTCCTAACAAACACCGACCTTCTTTATCCCCCCCTCCTTCTTTTTTTGTGTTTGTTTCTCTCTTTCAACACCTCCAATCTACCTCAGCAGCTGTTTCCCAGGACTTTGGACAAGTTTTAACCCGTTTTGGCACCACAGCCGTCGGGTCAGTGTGAGTGCCACCTAGCCTGCTGTGCCCATCATCCATTTTTCATATTAACCGGTACTCACTGGTCCGTAATACAGAATGACACACACGACTGCAAAATAGAGAGACGCTGCCATTGGCGGGCCATTTGCTGACGTAACGCCGGCCTTAATGGTCATTGGTTATTTATTGGTTGTCGGGAATTTGAATGCGCGGTGGGGCCCGCACTGGTCTCCGCTTCTCTGGAGACTGCTGGACGGACGAACGGATGGATGGATGGAGGGGTGGATGGAGGGATGGGTGGATGTGTGGAGGGGTGGAGGGGTGGAGAAATGGATGGGTGGGTGGAGAGGTGAAGGGGTGGATGGGTGGGGTGGTCAGTAGAGTAGGGGTGAGGACGGACGGAGGGATGGATGGGTGGGAAGCTGGGTGGGATTGACGGATGGGTGGAGGGGTGAATGGGTAGGGGGTGGATGGGTGGCGGGATGGTGAGGTGGGTGTGGGTGGGTGAAGGGGTGGAGGTGGTGATGGGGGAAGGGATGGTGGGTGGGGTGGTCAGTTGAGGAGGGGTGAGGGAGATGGGGTGGA
>NW_004798382.1:36202-50484 GCF_000002075.1 Aplysia californica
GTTTCAATTGCTCCTATGCTATCATGTATAATGTGAGAAAAATAGAAATGCTGATACACACTCTCACACACTCTCTCTTTCTCTCTCTCTCTTTCTCTCTCTATCTCTCTTTCTCTCTCTCTTTCTCTCTCTCTCTCTCTCTCTCTCTCTCTCTCTCTCTCTCTCTCTCTCTCAAACACACAAATTGATCCAGACCACCCCACATTATCTAGGAGAAAAGTAGTTGTCTTAAACAGGTGGACGTCTTTGGCAGTGTCATTGAAATATTTTTTTTAAACAAGCATGGGGAAGGGGAAGTAGGAAGTGATCTTTTGTGCAAATGAATTTCTTGGACAGTTGGCGGTTAAAGCGTGTTTGACTGTAATCATATGAATTTAAGTTCGTCTACTGAATGTTTGGGGGCTCTCATGGTCTCCAAGTTAGGATGTTCGATTTTCATTCAATGGGTCTCGGGTTCGAATCTAGACAGCGACAGAATATTATCTTCGCTAAAATGTTCTCCTTTCACTTCCTTGCATGCTCTCTAACATTATTCTGTCGTCTACATTCGTCTGCACTTTCTGCCCCCACCCCCTCACCTCCTTTGCCCCCTCCTTTGGGTTCCTGACTCTTTCTGCAGCCTTTCTATGGCTTCTCCTTGGCTCCTTCTTACTCCAGTCTTTCAGCCACACCCCTGATCTTATGGTAGGTAAGATCTACACCAAGCTTTCTCGCGCAAGGGGAACAATCTCGGAGGTCCTGTGTGCAAGTTAAGCACTTTAAAGTGGTCCAAAATGGATAAGAGTAAGCTTCGGTCTCCACCCTGGCAAAATTCAAAATTTCCTACCAACTGAAAATGTGTAGTGTGTCCCGCGCGCTCATATGACCTTTTGTAGTTGCAAGCGCCGTAAAACTCTTGCCAAAAAAAAGTAATATTTGTTTTAGTTATTGTAAGAATCTTAGTATGTCACTTGCAATACAAGTAGCTCAAATAAAGGCCGATAATTTGAGGAATCCCTTAAGAGTTACCCACAAAGAAAAGAGGGCGGAGAAAATGGACAAATGTGAGTAGTGTATTAAATTAGGAAAGGACAAATGCAGTTTCTGGGATATTTGAATAGACACCTGTCTCACGTTAGCAAAATTGAGGGCAAAAGAGGCAGGGGTAGACCCAGTGCACCTTACATAAGAGCCTAGACTTTGGGGGGACTGGAAAAGCTGAGGATAATATAGCTTTTTTTTCCAGACCATCCGAGCAAAAGAATGAATGGAGAACCATGACTGCTAATGTACCGGTATGTCGCAGATTTGGCAATTGACGATGACGATTAACAGATGAAGGGCAATTTCGGGTGTTTTAATCTTAATAGATAGTATTTGTATAGCGCAAATCCCCGCTCAACAGCAAGCTCTATGCGCTTCACAATCTCCGCTATTACCCCAATAGACCTGAGAGAATTCTGAAACAACCTCAACTTTCTGGGAAGCATACAGTACAAGCAGCCATTTATAGGCACTAAAAAACTGAAATACTGACAAGATCTTTCGCTGTCTATGGCCGGGTACCCATTCCCACCTGGGTGGAGTGAGACAAATTTGAGTAAAGTGCCTTTCCCAAAGACACAACGTCGGGCCCGCGGCTCGAACCCCCGAACTCGCAACCTCACGATTACGAGTCCGGTAGCCTAACCACTTTGAACTGCTCGTTGAAGGCACAACCAATGGATCTTTAGCCGAGCCATCGGTTCTTCCGACTTTGGACTTTGATCTCCTCATTAGGAAATCATTTGATCTTGTGTCTTCCATCTTTCTCATAAAGGTAACACAAAAGAGCCCAAGTCTCGATTGGGGCGTAAAAAAACCACTTTATAAAAGAGCTTGAAAGCAGGGTCGGTGAATTAAGTCGATCCCTTCAGCATCACCATTGCCTTTCTCATCCTGGGTCAGAATACAGGCCACGGATGAACACTTCCACTTTTTCCTTCCCTGGGCTAAATTCTTGCCATTATTGTATGTCTATCCACTTCTCTCTACCTCATTATCTGTGACTCATCTCCATGTTCCACGCAGCCTTCTCCTTGGTCATGACCTCTTAAACAATGTGGATTCCAATCCAACACTTTGAAATGCAGCTGCCTGGCTTCGTAGGGGTATGTCCAATTCTTCGCTACTTCCTTCTTCCCTCTTCATTCCTTCTTCGCATTTCATCTCTGACTAGACTCTCTTATCCCCCCTTGAAACTTCCTCGTTGGTGGCCCTATCTGTCCATCTTTCTCAGACATGATCTGTAGAAGAAAATCTGGATATTCTTGCCAATTTCTTGATCAATCGAAATTAAATGGAAAGGAGCGTAAAGTGTTTACAACAATTTTCAAGAGAGTTTAGATTAAAACCAGAATTAGAGGATGCACAACTAGCTCAGTGTCGTGCAGGACTACTGAACAAATGAAGTTTTTAATGCTCATAATCAGTTGGCTGCTCGCTGTTATCGGAGATTGACGTTTAGTTCGGGGGTCCCAACTCTTAAATAAATTAAACTGTATTTAAAGGAACATAAAACCTTTACACTTACAATATTATTTTTGACCAGAATTCAAAATGGATGTACACAGAGTGCCATGGGCCGAGTAGTGGTTGGGGGGGGGGGGGGGGATGGAGAAAAAGATAATGGGGGAAAAGGATACAGTTTTATTTCGGTGTTGGTTTTTTTCCACATCTGATCACACCTTCTATTTGCGAATGAATCATCCGGCAATGGCCGACTTTGTCTAAAAGGGCAAAAGTGGGACTTTACAAGCTTGAGTAAGCTAAATCCCCCCCAACAAAAGCTTTGTAGGACAAGTTTCCGAACTGGCCGCAAAGTGTTGTTCCGAGAATGTCCCCTCCACAGTGGCGCACCCGAGATCGGCATAAAATCTGTCTTGTCAAGACTGCGGGCGGCCATCTTTTTTACCGGCAAGCTCCACGGTGAACGTCGTAAAACGGGGCCGAGTATGTCGTAAAATTAACGCCGGTGCCTCTGCGCCACGACATTTTTCTGCTGCCTGATGCTGTGGTAAGGGGGAAGTGTTCGATTAAGTACTTGGACTCGTAAAATTCACCTGAAGCGAACCAAGTTATTTAAAGCATAGCCTGTGTGTTGTGGCCACAATGCATTCCTGAAGTGCGAAGTCATAATGTTAGCGGGTGACAGGGGACTGGCTTGTAAACAGCTTTGCTTTACGTGTTTTTTGTTGTTGTTTTGGGTCGTTTTTTGTTTTGTTTTTTTTGTTTTTGTTTCTTGTTTTTTCTTTGAAATGTTATTATCTCCTGATCTATATTTGGGAGCTGGCCCGCTGCTGGTTGATGTTGTTGATTCTAGACTGTAGCGTAGTCATGTACCTATAATAATAGTCTAGTTGTGAACGACATTTTGAAATTAGATCAAAAACTCGATTTGGTTCAGGATTCGATTCAAGAAAATATTCCTTTTTTTTGTCCTTCTGGAATACAGTTGAATATTATGCTTTAACGACCACCTGTTCAAGACAACCACCTGTACTATTTCCCTTTCTGCCTTTTCTGCATCATCATAATGACCCAGTTCAAGACGTCCACCTGTCTAAGACAATCCCTTTTCTCCTAAAAAATGAACGACAGTCTTGAACTATGACGGTTGTATTTATTTCCACCTCTGTGTCTTTAATCGAGAGGAAGGTTAAGTTAAATGATCTAAAGTGTGTCGTAGAGGTATAAAAAAACTCCTTCATTTTAAAAAAGAAGTTTCAGTTCCAATTATTTAATAGTAATCAAGGTTGGTTTGGGCACCTGTTACGAATATTAGCTTGTCAGCCAGCCTCGAGAGCCCAAATACCAAATACTCAGGATGTAAAGGAAGAGGTACATCCCACAAAAGATGGATTGAGAAATTATAGTATCCCAATTGCAAGAGCTTCAGAGCTGACATACCAGAGAAAACGGCATCTCCCCTCAACGCTTAACGGCAACAGAGCATGAAAAAGTAAACGTACAGCAAAAGTAATAATAATAATAATAATAATAATAATAATAATAATAATAATAATAATAATAATAATAATAATAATAATAATAATACATTGTAATAATAATGATAATAATAGTGATGATAATAATAATAATAAATAGCATTCGTATTGCATATGATCACGTTCAACAGCAAGCTCTATACGCTTTACACTATACATATACACATACACACATACTCACAAACATACACATGCATACACACACACACACACACACACACACACACACACACACACACACACACACTCACACACACACACATACACATACACACACATACACACAAACATATATCCACACACTCAAACATACATACATACATACATACATACATACATACATACATACATACATACATACATACATACATACATACATACATACATACATACATACATACATACATACATACATACATACATACATACATACACACATGAATGTACATACACACATACACACACAAATAAACAAACAAACAAACAAACTAGTACGAACACAGACAAACAGATGCATAGACTCATACAAAAACAACCACAAACTCCAAAACGAGCTTTAAAAAACAAAACCCATTAAAACTCACCTTGATCACGTTCGCTCCCACGCCTAACCCCCCCCCCCCCCCCCCCCGGCCGGCCGGGAGGGGGGGAGGGGTCACACGCGACCAGCAAGCAGAACTTAGACATCCCACCATACGCCTAAGGCAAAAACACGCAATTCTAATGTGTACACCACTTCTAAACAATTCAAAAGCGAGCACCTTTCATTTTTCACTACCACAAAAGATATCCCAAATTCACTCTCACTTTCACGCTTCGATACTCATCTGTTTTGTTGTTGGAGCTGGCGCAGTTAAAACAACGAGGTTTAACCTGGACAAGATAGAACTGAAGATGAGGAGGAAGATACGAGAGGTATTTGTTCAAACATTGTTCTTTATGATTGTCTTGGCAGACAGCTTTTTGATCAGTTAGATTGTCGGGGATTAAAGATAGGTTTCCTTTTGTCTTTGTGTGCCCTTGTTACCCCACCTAACGGCAAATAGGGGAAGACTGCCATCTACTCCTGGGTTATCTTGTTGAACAACAGTGCGTGGGAATGATCCGTGTTCGAACCCTAAACAGGGAATATTTGAAGTTGAAGTTGGGTTGTTTCAAATTTAGAGTTTTCAAGACTTTCTGTTTATTTGGCGACGTCCTTTGTAAGAATAAATAGACAAAACGCCATTAAGAAACCCAGTCTTGAAAAGTGAGCGTCAAACTCGCACACTAAATATATATATATAATATACAATCCCTTGGACACAATTAAGACCATTTAGGAAGCTGGCTGTTTCAACACTGTCTGTAAGGGTCAATTCAGGCTGATAGGGATGCAATGGGCTGTTCAAATATCTTACACCTGGAAGGGGGTGGGGTGTTTGGCTCCTGTAAGAAAAGTGTAAGAAAGAGGAGGGGGGGGAGTCTTGAACTAATGTAGTATTACACTTTTATGAGGTGAAAAAGTAAGGGAAGAAAGGGTGGCATTGGTCAAGAAAGGCTGTATGGTGTGTAGAGACCACAAGGAAAATGGAAAATGTTCCAGGTATTGCAGCATTGAAGAGGCACAGGGCTTTACACAGGAAGAAATGGAGGTGGGGGAAGAAGAGGAGGCAGAGGAGACAGAGCAGGAAGTTGGAACAGGACCCATATTTGGAAGACAGCTCAGCAGATGACCCTGGTTTGTTTTTTATATTCCTGACATAATGATGAACACTGCCTTTGTTGATTATAACTTATTTCACTTTTAGTCTTAAGCATAATGATCAGTAATAACAGACACAGTGGAATCCTGATAAAGTCAACTCGTGCTTACAGTCAACACCTCACTGTGGTCCCGTTTCTAACCTTCTTGGTTTAAGTAATTGTGTTTCTGATACATGTACAGTCAACCGCTTGAGTGTTAACCTTGCGTAAAGTAAACTATTTGGGGCTGAATCCCAAGATGAATTCATTTAAGAAGAGATATTTAGGTCCTAAGCTAGTGGTCTACACACCTCCAATTACTTTGTTCACTCATTATCTCTTGTTTTTGTGACAACTTCAGAATTTACTCACTGAAATTGAGCTAACATCTTGTTACCAGGTACATGTACTTTGTAATTTGTAGCTGTCAGTAGCTGTCATCTTCAGTTTTCAATAGCCAGTAAATACAATAGATAAAGTCAACCTTGCTCAAAGTCAACACTTTTTCGGTTCTGAATTCCACTGTAATTTGTTTTATCAGTTGACATGGGTCTAAATTTTTTCCTTATTAGCAAGAAAGAGTGTATGCAATAATTTTACTTAAATGATTTACTCTTTTTTTTTAAAGTAAATGTAGAACTGCATACTATTATGTGCATACGTAGGATATCTGTGTATGTGTTCCGCGCAATTTACCGATCTTAAGATTGCGCTGCACGTTTTAACGATCGTATAATTTCATGGCAATCTTAAGATTGTGGGTCAATTTTAAGATTGCACTGCGCGTTTTAACGATTAGATCTATATAATTGTATCCTTCTAGTGAGCTCTTCAGTTTCATATCTAATGTTAATTTTAATTTTAATTTTCTTACTTAAAATTTTTGCACTTTTGAAAGTATACGTGAATGTTTTTTTATGTGAGTAAAAGAATAATGATGGAAGTGAATTATACCACCGTTAAAACGCGCAATCTTAAAATGCGCGATCTGTAAATTGCGTGGATCATATTTATGCATGTTCTTCATGAATATTATGTAAAGCGCAAGGAACAATGATTGTAACACGGATTTGTGCGATTTAAATGTCATATTATTATTATTGTAAGCGAACAACATAATATTAGGGGGGGGGGGGGGCAAATGTAAGAAAAGTGTAAGAAGGGGGTGGGGGTAAAAAGTCCCGCAAAAGGTGTAAAATTATATTTGAACAGTCCCAAACGTTCCAACAGACGAATGGTGATGTTCAATTAAAGAAGTTCCCTATAAACAGGAATCAGACTCAGGTCATCCGCATGCGACTGTGAAGAGCCTAAGCGGACTAAGGGCGGCTCTCGTGGCCTAGAGGTTAAGATGTTCGCCTCTCATTCAATAGATTCCGGGTTCGAATCCGGACAAAATTGGAACATTTTCTTCTCTACAAATTTTCTCCTTTCACATTCTTTCCTGTTCTCTAACAATATTCTGCCATCTACTTTCGTCTCCACTTTCTGCCCCCGACCCCTCACCGCATCCCCCCCCCCCCCTCCTCTCCTCCTCTGGGCTCCTGGCGCTTTCTGCTGTCTTTCTTCTGCTATTCCTTGGTTCCTTCTTACTACTGTCTTTCAGCCACCCCCTGATCTTAATTAAGGTAGGTAAGATCTACACGGATCTTTCTCCGACAAGGGCGAAAAATCTCGGAGTTCCTGTGTGCAAGTTGCGCACGTTAAAGATCCCTTGGTGGTCCAAAATCGATAAGAGTGGGCTTCGGCCACCACACGGGCAAAATTCAAAATTTCCTTTCAACTGAAAATGTTTGGTGTGTCCGGCGCGCTCATGGGACCGTATGCAGTTGTGAGCGTCGTAAAACACTTACCAAAAAAAAAAAGAAATAATTAGACTAACTGCTACACCACAGACTTCAGCCCAGAGGTAAGAAAACGATTATTTTCTTTAAGTAGAACACCGTTGAGGACTTTTCATAAACCAGTTCGCCAAAGTCGTTCCACCTACGTCATAATGTAGCAATTAGGCACTTCACGGACAAAGGCAGAAAACTCGAGTTCGATTCTCTAGTGGGAATAATTATTTTTATGAAGATTCTCGGTTGTTCTTCTCGGACGTTTAATCCCTCTCAGCCTGTATTGTTTCTGGCAGACAGGGTCGAAGCCCGTCTCCTAAATTACATGAATTAGGTCGATCAGAGAGTAAGAAGCCTCCAATTTTTTATTTTTTTAAAAGTTGGCCCAATGTGTGAAGAGAATAAAGTAAATTATCCTTCATTTTTTAGCACATAAGCGTTTTGTTCTGTGCCTGCATCCTAAGTATGCCCGCAGTGTTTAGTGGGTTTTAGTAGAGGTTTTACGGCGCTCGCAATTGCATAAGGTCATATGAGCGCCAAGGGGTGGATGTCAACAGAGAAGTCCAAACGGGGAATCCGGCTTACTTCGGTCACCTCTCTAGCCTCAACAGCACAAAATCTGCTTCGACTATCAAGACACCCAGGAAATAGCAGTTCACAAGAAAGTGACAAAAATTCAAAAGAAGTAGAGAAAAAATGACAATAGTGAGGATGAGGGGGGAAAAGCAGTAATTACCCCTATGTAGCTCCGGAACAGTATGAGCATGACATTGATAAATCAGCCCATTTACAGTTATACAGTGCAAAAGAACATGTTAATATCCCTCCTTTGGGAATGGCCTAAAGAGAACTATGCAGTGTGCTAATGATTAAATTGTCATAGGTTCTGTATATAAAAAAAAGTCAAAAACAATCAATTTATAAAAACGTCGTATTTTTCCATTACGCAGGTTTTCAATTTGTGTTAGTCACATACACACTGATCTCTTCAAAGCAGAGGTATTTCCCAACCATTGTTCCCATTCCATTTTGATTGAGGAGCTCAAGAACGTCTTCTTGTTGTGGTGAACTCAAAGGTCCGCTGGGGGCCATTTGTGTAAGCCAGGGAAGTGTATGTGGTGTCTATCTGGCTTGTGAGTCAGAGGCGTGGGTGTGGATGGAGACAAGGGGAGGGGTATATGGGGTGGGGAGGGAGGGGAGGAGAGAAGGTTCTGACTGTTTGATTCAGGTTATAGTTAAAACAGGAATTTTGATGGAAAGAGAGGCAGAGGCAACAGAGGGAAAAGATACTGGACAACATGGTTGGGAGCAGCAAGAACAACAGACACAATATTGCTGCAGCGCAGGACAGGATGACGTGAAGGTCCATGATCGCCCACGCCAGTCGGCAAGGCACCGGATGATGATTATAGTTAAAATTAAAACATGTACGCGCTCTTTGTGACTGTGTCTGTAGCTGTCTCAGTTTGTGTTTCTGGTAAGGTCTCCGTTTATTTTCTATATAAATACAGAGATAGATACTTGATGCTTGAATTTAGAACTGAGGTCTTAGAAAGACGGGATGCTCCATGCTTCCTCGCCCCTCTTCAGAAGGGTCCATTTCAGTGAGGGCAGGCTAATCGTCTCCATCATCAGCTGGTTGATAGATAGATAGATAGATAGATAGATAGATAGATAGATAGATAGATAGATAGATAGATAGATAGATAGATAGATAGATAGATAGATAGATAGGTACTTAGATAGACTCACAGATAGATACGTGTCTCGCACGTGTGTGTGTGTGTGTGTGTGTGTGTGTGTGTGTGTGTGTGTGTGTGAGAGAGAGAGAGAGAGAGAGAGAGAGAGAGAGAGAGAGAGAGAGAGAGAGAGGGAGAGAAAGAGAGAGAGAGAGAGAGAGAGAGAGAGAGAGAGAGAGAGAGTGGGTGTAATAATTGCATAGAAGAGAATTATTCTGGAAGCGGGCTGGTTGACTCTGCCTGTCGCGGTCATCCCAGGCAGAGAGAGCTACAACAACGTCCCAGCAGACATCATGATGCCTTGCTCGTGAATCGAATGTGCGTCTTTTACTTGCAAGGGCGAAATTTCTAACCTTTACACCACAGATTCCAGCCTCGACGATAAAAAGATAGAGAGACAGAAAGAGAGGGAGAGAACGAGAGAGAGAGAGAGAGAGAGAGAGAGAGAGAGAGAGAGAGAAGGGGGGAGAGAGAGAGAAGGGAGGGAGGGTCCAAGCAGACAGACAACGAATGGGGAGAGAGACAGAGGGACAGAGAGACAGAGTGACAGAGAGACTGAGTGAGAAACACAGAGAGAGAGAGAGAGAGAGAGAGAGAGAGAGAGAGAGAAGGACAGAGAGAGCGAGAGAGAGAGTGAGAGACACACACACACACACATACATAGAGACAGAGAGAGAAATAGTGAGAGAGAGAGAGAGAGAGAGAGAGAGAGAGAGAGAGAGAGAGAGAGAGAGAGAGAGAGAGAGAGAGAGAGAGAACTTGTGCATATTGTGCTTTGCATGTCATACAGAAAGAGACAGTCTTTGTATGTCTTTCTGTATTTCTGCATACCTGTGTGTGTATGTCTTCAAGCACATGAGCATGAATACGAGTTTGACTACTATTAGTAGAATGGGTACCAGCCATCTCTCCCCAGCACTCACCATCCTACGATGTGTCTGTCTGTGTGTGTATGTCTGGGTGTTTCTCTGTGTCTCTATCTCTCTGTGTATGTCAATCTATGTGAAGGCGTCTATCTATCTGTCTGTTTTGTATGTTTATCTGTCTACGCTACGCCACGCGCGCGCATGTGTATGTCTGTGAGCACACACGTGTGTATGAATAAGAGTATGATTAGTAGTACTTTTACTAGTATCCCTCCCTCAGCACTCACCCTCCAATAATGAGTCTGTCTGTGTGTGTATGTCTGTCTGTCAATAATTCTGTGTCAGTCAATCTGTGTGTGGATGTAAGTTTATCTGTCTCTCTGTATGTCAGTCTGTCAATAAGTCAGTGTAAGTTAGTCTATGTGTGGATGTAAGTCTGTCTGTCTCTCTGTATGTCTGTCTGTCTGCACGCACACGTGTGTGTTTGTGAGTATGAGTACCAGCCATCCCTCCCTCAGCACCCACTCATCCTCCTAAGATGTGTCTGGGTGTAAGTCTGTTTGTTTGTCAGTAAGTCTGAGTATATCAGTCTGTGTACGGATATAAGTCTATCTGTCTTTCTGTACGTCTGTCTATCTTGCTGTCTGTAGTCTAGTAGTATAGTATAGTATAGTATAAGGTTTTACGGCGCTCGCAACTACTAAGGTCATATGAGCGCGCGAAACACAAGTTGTTCACCTTTGCAAAAGTTCACTTAACGACTGGTTAACTAATTGACGTTAAAATGCTAAAAAGTTAAAATATTTAAATTCAGTGTAAATACATTTGTGATTTAAAACAACTCTTTTAAGTAACAATAAAAATTTCAAAAAATGTCAAATTCACTCTACAACTCGCCATAAAGGCCAATGGTCTTTATAAAATTTAAAATTCTGCTGGGAACAACGACGGAAAAAATATCCTGCAATTTCTTGCATTTATGATATTTCCTTCGGATCTCTCCAAAGTCAAGACATTCTGTTAAAATGTGTCTAATGGTAAAATCTGTGTCGAATCCGACACAGAACGGCTTCTCATCTCCCTGTAGGAGGTATTTGTGGGTCAGGGCCGTGTGTCCGATGCGCAATCGAGTAAAAATGACTTCGTCTTTTCTGGAGAGGTCCGAAGGATTTCGCTGTTCTAGTTTGGGTTTTATTTCATATAGTTTATTATTTTTCTGGTTTTCCCAGTGGCTCTCCCACAGACTGTCTGTCAGTCTGTCTGTCAATAAGTCTTTGTAAGTCAGTCTGGATCTGGATATAAGTCTATCTGTCTCTCTATATGTATGTATGTCTGTCTGACAATATTTTCTGTGTACGTCAGTCTGTGTGAGATTGTAAGTCAATCTGTCTCTCTGTAAGTCTGTCTGCCTGTCAATAAGTCTGTGCATGTGTCAATCTGTGTGAGGATGTAAGCCTATCTGTCTCTCTCAATATGTCTGTCTTTAGTCTGTCTATCAATAAGCCTGTGTAAGTCAGTCTGTGTGTGGTTGTAAGTCTATCTGCCTGTTTGTCTATCTTTCGGTCAATAAGCCTGTGTAGGTCAGTCTGTGTGTGGATGTTAATCTATCTGTCTATCTGCCTCTCTGTCTCTCTGTATGTCTGTCTGTCTGTCTGTCTGCACGCACACGTGTATGTGTGTGTGTGAGTATGAGTGTGAGTACCAGCCATCCCTCCCTCAGCACCCTCCCTCAGCACTCACCTCTCAGCCTCCCATGATTTATCCCCTCATCCAGTCAGCCCTCCCATCCATCCCGCACTCCGTGGCCCCCTTGTTGACCTCCAGCGCCGTCTAGTGGCCCCCAGCCGGACACTTGCTCATTTTTCTCCCGGCCTGTTCAATCACTCGCACCTCTTGTGGGGGCTATAGAGGGGCCAAAGGTAGCGGCCCTTTATAGGCCATCGAGTTTCTGCCTCAACGTTGTCTGGTCCGTCTGCGTTCTTTCTAACTACCAGTACCAGTACCAGTCGAGGGTGATGTGATGATCTTGTTTGTGGGGACTTTTTCTTCTTCTTCTTGTAATCGTCATCTTCCTCATCCTCATCATTATCCTGTTCATCCTCATCCTCATCACCCTCATCATCCTCATCATCATCATCATCATCATCATCATCATCATCATCATCATCATCATCTTCATCATCATCATCATCATTATCATCATCATCATCACCATCATCATCATTGAAAAGCCTAAGATAACAAAGAAACAAAAACAAAAAGAACAAAATTAACAAAAGCAGCAACAACAACAACAATAACAATAACAACAACAACAACAACAACAACAACAACAACAACAACAACAACAACAACAACAACAACAACAACAACGACAACATCATCAACAACAGCAACAACAAAAACAACACAATAATAAGAAAAGCGTTCACTTATTACAATAATATTTTCTGCAAAGGTGAGTACGATTGCAATAAAAATATACCGCGGAAAGAATTGAGAAAATGATTTCATGATCATTTTCATCAGCATCAGCATTCATTCACTGTGACCGGGATTTTTTATTGTTATTTATTTATTTATTTATTTATTTATTTATTTATTTATTTATTTATTTATTTATTATCGACCTAATTAGCCACATGTGCCATAGTCAGTACTTTTTCCCTTCCAGTTGGTTAGGTCGTATCGGAGATGGACTTTAAATTCGGAGGTCCAATCTCTGTGATAAATATCGAGTGTTGAAACCGGTGATAAAGCCATACAGCTTTGCACAAACCCACATTCCATTAGTTCGCTTCCATAACCACCAATTGGGCGGTCTCCTAGTCAAGAGGCACGATGTTTGCCTCTCAATCAATAGGTACCGGGTTCGAAACCTGACACTAGCGGAAAATTTTCTTCTCTAAAAAAATGTTCTCCTTTCACCCCCTTTCCTGTTCTTTAATCATGTTTTATCGTCGTTCTTCATCTTCACTTTTTGCCCCCCGCCCCCATCCATTTTACCCTTCTTGCCGCCTCTTCCTGACCCCTGACTCTTTCCACTGCTACCCCTTGGCTCCTTCTTACTGGTGTCTTTCTGACACAGCCTTGATCTTTGGTTAGGTAAGATGCAACACCTAGCCTTCTTGGATAAGGGAGAGCAGTTCTTGGAGGTCTTGTGTGCAAGTTTCGCAATACCCCTTGGTGGTCCTAAAATCGATAAGAGTGCACTTCAGCCGCCACCCGGGCAAAATTCAAAATAAGTTCCTACCAAATCTGAAAATACTTAATGTGTCCCGCGCTCTCTTATGACGTTATGCAGTTGCGAGCACCGAAAAACGCATTTCTAAAAATTGAATAACTAATTTATTTTAATTTAATTACATAAAAAATAAACAATGAAAAACCAACTTACCTGCATTGTATATTAGTTTCTTAATTTGTGGTTTCGGATACATTGGTTTGCGAATTATTTTGTTGAAATTCAAATTCTAGATGTTGAAAAGAAAAAAAAGGGAAAAAAAAAGAGAAAAATAAACAAGAGAAAGATACTTAATGTTGAAATAATTATCAAAATCATTAAATAGCTTTTCTTTCTCTCAACAGTTTCTTGTTTTGGGTGTTTAGAAGAATTAAACAAAGTGCCCACTAACAGCAAAAAAAAATAATAATAATATTTATTACTTGTATGTCCATCATGATCGATGAGCCAAAAATCCTATGCTTTAAAAAAACATCCCCCTTTTTTATGAGAACAAATTAGTGGCGTCTGAAATCTCCTTTCACATAACGGATTTACAAACAGCTTTTGAGACCTTACACTTTGCATAAAGAGACATACAACTCGCTTTTATTCTGTAATTTTGTTCTAAATTTATTCATTTATTTGTGGGGGTTTTATATAAACGCTGTAAGTTTTTGCTGTTTTAAGAGCAATCTTTCCTAATAGGGGATTCCAGGTTTGATGAGCTGGATCAGCTAACGGGTTTGTTTTTTTGTTGTTTTTTTCTCTGTTTTTATTTTTGTTTCATTTTAGTTTTCATTTTATTTATTTTTTTAGTTTTGTTCTGTTTTGGTTTGTTGTTGCTGTTTTGTTTGTTTGTTTGT
>NW_004798382.1:51165-52877 GCF_000002075.1 Aplysia californica
ACACACACACACACACACACACACACACACACACATACGAAGACACACACGTATACACACAAACTTACACACACACACACGTACACACACAAACACCCCCACACACATAAAACCGTGCCCACACACAAACACGCAATTGCCCTCAAACATTGGATGGTTTCGTCCAAAACACCTCCCCCGTGCACTCAGGTCAAAGCCTAACGTGTGTCCAGCGATCACTTTGACAGAACAGATCACTCAACAAACGAAAAAAAAAAGAGAAAAAAAAGAAGGACAAAAAAGGACAAAAATCTCCTAAACGCCCATAGAAAGAACGCTGGAAAAGGGGCCGCAGCAACCCCTACGATGTCAGCTCGGCATCCCACGAGAGAAGGAGCGCAGTCATTTTTATGGTCACCCTACGCCCCCTAGGAACGGGGGTGTCATGTACCAATATTGAACCAATTTCAGACAATTTCATCTTCTGTTTACATGTTCTGCGAGGTCGAGGAATCTCGAGATTTGAAGGCTCCCGTTGTTCGGCCTCGCGACTGCCTGCGTCTAATGAGAAGCCCTCGTAAATTCTCATGGATTCTCGCTTCTTGTCGCGCGCGTGAGATTGGCGCTAATCTCGTAGCATTGCCGCCATCTTAGCTCCCACGTCCCGGCGCAGGCGCAAAGGGGTTAGGAAGTCGGCGAAGCGTGAGTAGGAGACGCGGGGCGGATTCACGAGGCTATGGCACGAGGAAGGGAAAAGGAGGAAAGGGGGGCTGATTTACAAGTGTCGTAATGGCCGCGGCCTTGTTTACTGTTTGCACACAATCTGGCATTTTGTCACCCGGGGATGCCAGGGCTCCTGTTCCCGATATGCTTTACAAGCAAAGCAAGCGGCCAGATTCCTGCTTCCGTTGGCTGGTGAGTGAGCGGTTATCGCTAGAGCGGAGAACAATGTGCGTGAGCTGAGGTGTACTTGATGAACGCTGGGGTTGAGGATGATACTGTGTACTCGAGACACCACTGCTTCTGTCTGTCTGTCAGTCTATCTGTCTGTCCGTCTGTCTGTCTGTCGGTAGGTCGGTCGGGCTTTCTGTGTGTGTGTCTGCTTGTCTGTCTGTCTTTCTGTCTTTCTGTCTGTCTGTCAGTCTCTCTGTATTTATGTTTGTCTGACTCATTCTGTCTGTCTGTCTGTCTGTCCTACTCTATCTATCTATCTATCTATCTATCTATCTATCTATCTATCTATCTATCTATCTATCTATCTATCTATCTATCTATCTATCTATCTGCGAATGTAAAGCCGCAACTGTACATACACACAGATGCCTACTCACAAAGTGGGTGGTTGGCGGTGCTCTGGTGTGGTTTGCTTCTTCTTTCCTATGAAACATGTATCGTCCTTACCTCCCCTTCTTCTTTTTTTATGTATGTTACTCTCTTGTACTCCTCTAATCTTCTGGCGCTCATATGACCTTATGCAGTTAGGAGCGCCGTAACACCTCTACTAAAACTAAAACTACTCACAAAAGCACACACTGTTTACAATCATATTTACGTAGTCACTACTCATCTACATACCACTGGCAGGAACAGAGTGGATGACCATAGCACAACTAACAGTCGTTCTCTATCACATCCTTCTGAAGAGAACGAAAAGTGCGGTAGAAAAACTGCTCGAACAGCCAAGACAATCAATCGCCTACGAAAGACCACTTCTCTCTTCCTCACACCCCCCC
>NW_004798382.1:52977-53454 GCF_000002075.1 Aplysia californica
TCGCTTATTACTGGACCGAATTTTACCAAATTTCACACATATAACAAGCATAGTAAGGAATCTTAAAATTTGCAATCAAATTTGAGATAAAAAATTCATATCCATGGATACGGTGGCCATATTGGATTTTGTTGACATGTCTTACGTAATGAATACCGCACTTATCGCTCATGGAAATTGCTTTTTTTTCTTTGCATGCGTGTTCACAAACATTAGATCTAAAATTTTGTCTGTTGTTTTTTTCCTAAACGAATTATGAAATTTTTAATGAATTTTTTCCTGAGGCTACCTCAGTTTGCAAAAAATCCGTGAAAATCCACACTCCAGACACAACCAACAAAAATCTATTCCATATATCAAAAATTCAACACTAACATTTTTAGTATTACCTCTTCTCTTCATTCTGTGAAAATTTCATGAAGATTGGATGAAAAATGGTGGAGTTATTCAAAAAAGTATAGACAAAAGTCGCGTTTT
>NW_004798382.1:56020-58612 GCF_000002075.1 Aplysia californica
CCCTCCCCCTCCCACTCCCGCCCACTTTTCCGCTTCCCTATTCTTGTGCCGCCGTTCCTTTTACTATCAAAACACTTTCTCAAGAGCGCTACCTCAAGAAAGATGAGCGTAAAAGCTTTGTCATATACTTACATTTGGTCGGAAAGGCCATGCAGTCAAATCAATTAGACTGCTCATCTCAGTATATAAAGCAAACACGTGTTTTTCGGAAAAAGGACCAAATAACTGTCGAAAGAACATATAGACTTCACGTTCTTTCATAATCAACAAAGAATGTAAGCAGTAACAACGGATCCTCGTCCCAACACAAGAAGATTAGTCTTCTGGAAAACACAGATTGAAGAAGTATGGAGGAAGAATACAAGAGGATGGGGAAAGGGCGCCAGATCGTAGCGTCTGCAGTTTCGCTGGACATTCAAACGGCGCCAAAGTTCCCCGGAGGATCGCAATAAATGACCTCACCGCTGCCGATAGGAGATGTACGTCTCCATGAGAAAGGCGTGACCCTGTCTTGGAAATGCCCTTTTTAAAAAAAGGTGGGGGTGTTTTATGCCCTTGTTGACACAGTTTAGATCATTTAGGATAGTATAAGAACGGTATAGGCTTCGACCCTGCCGTCCCGAGCCATCCTAGGGGTGAGGGAATACAAAGTCTTCTTCTTCTTCTTCTCTTCTTCTATCCCGTGGTTGGGGCAACCGTGAGGGCACCACTGCCTCTGAAAACCAGCTTCGCAATTTCTCTTTGTCCTCTGCTTTCCTCAGATTGTCACCCATCGTCTTCCCTGTCACTCTGCAATGTTGTCCTCCAATCTCCTTCTCTGCCTGCCTCTCTGTCTCTTTCCTTGTACAAAGTACGTCCCAGCAAATTTTCCCCACAGAACCCAGGTCTTCTGCATGAGACTGTGATGCGCATAATCGTTACACCACAGATATAGAGCTTTATACATATAAATAGAAGGGCGTCAAACTTTTTTTTTTAAAAACAACTAGAAATCAGCAAAATAACTTCCTACGGCTTATAGATATGTATGGGGTTTTTTTTATTTATTTGTTGTTGTTTTGTTTTTTTTGTTAGTTGTTGTTTGTTGTTTTGTTTCTTATGGGGGGGGGGAGGTGGGCTTAAACCCCCAATTCAACACTGTTGTTTTCTGTTTTTTAGAAGTCATGCATTCGTTGCGGTGTACCGTCTACTCACTAGACGTGGAATCTGTGACTGTGTGTGTGTGAGGGGGAAGGGGAGGGGAGGGTAATCCCCCAAAAATATTTTTAAATTAAATGTTGAAAATATTTTTAGAAACACTACCGAAGTTCACGAACGTTAAATTTTGGATTCGAGCAAGGTGCATCTGCATTTTAGTCCAGTCTGATCTCAATTAAGTGATTGGTGTGCTCACATACAAACGTGTTGTAACTTCAACAAAATATGTGTCACAGAATAAGATTTGTATTCATATGAAGGGGGAAAATGAAACTCTTAATTACTTATTTTGTGTCAGCTACAAATAGAATAAGATAAGATAAAAATGAGATAAACTTCATTTATCTATGAAGGAAATTTTGGAGGGAAATAAGACGCTAGAAGGCTTTAGAAAGCTGAGTTTTTATTTTAAAAACCATTTTCTCATTCACCACATTCATTATTGCACCTACGTGAAGATGACTGATTGATAATAAATAACAAAATTATACGACAGTTTTGGGGTTGCACGGTGGGTGAGCGTTTATTTCCAAAAACCATCACCCCATTCCCTTATTTTTTATACCGACGTGATCTAGATCGATTGATAAATAACATAACAAAATTATACGACAGATTCGGGATCGCAGGGTAGGAAATAGTTGAAAACTGAATCTGAAATGGACAGCATTTAAATAACAACACAGTTTGCAGAGTAGAGACAGGCCACAAAAAGTGATACTTTGGCAGTTATCTGGACATCTCTAGGTCCTCCAGTCTCACTGACGACATCAGACGTCGAGGGCAAAAGGACAATGGTCTCGATTTCTGATCGGTCTCACCTTCTTCTTCACTATCACTGTCGTTATCATTTTTTAAAAATATTATCATCATTATTATATTTCCCTGTGCGTGTTTTTATGTCCCAATAGATTCAATCTAGGTCATGTAAGATGCTGGCTTCAGCCATGTCTGTTAGGGCCTACGCGTGCTGAGAAAGACCGGAAATACTCGCCAGTATTTCCCCCTCTTGATAATCGAACTCACCCTTTCTGTGAGTGAGAGCTATGGTGAAAGCGCCTAACTGCTACACCAAAAATGCTGGATGGTGTTTAAGTCTTGCAATTGCCTTCAATGTGAGCAATATTCCAGGTTTCAACAATGGTTGAATGACGTGCAATACCGTGTGCACTCATTGTTGAGTCACTTGGCCAGAGATTGTGCGATACCCTTCGACCCAACCTGTTACTTTATCGTAAAGTCTATAGAAGGTGGTAACTGGATGGTGTTTTCGTTTGATAATGATAAAGATAACAGCTCGTCCGCCAATGTCTAGAGATGATCGATACATCTGCAGAGGAGAATATTTCTTTAAAAGAAATAAAAAGATACATGGATTAAGGATATATATATATA
>NW_004798382.1:59687-60677 GCF_000002075.1 Aplysia californica
AGAGAGAGAGAGAGAGAGAGAGAGAGAGAGAGAGAGAGAGAGAGAGAGAGAAAGAGAGAGAGAAAAAGAGAGAGAGATCTAGATATATGTGAGGCAAAGTGGAGAAATCAGGCGCTCGTCAAAATAATGAAAATGAAGAAACACATTTTCCGAAAGTTTGGGAATTTTTATTGAATTTTTGTTTTTGGGTTCAACACTTTTCATGTTCATCATGGGGATTGTACCTAAAAAAAAAAAAAACAACAACAACATTGATTTAATGCACAAAACATGTATATTTTCAGTTTCCACGGACTCTCAAGCATAGGAATTAACTAAACTTTGACAGCCATTTTTTCGCTAATTTTGTTTCTGAAACCAGGCGACCCAACCTGCTTCAAATTGAACTTAAATCGTCAGTATCACGACTTGTATCAAAGATAAATGGATATTTTTCGATGAAAAGCATGCCAAAGGAACGATCTTTAAGATGATACCAATAACTGCACGTGCCCAAATATTGACGAGCGCCTGATTCCACTGCGTTGTGGCGCATATGCATTATCTAAAAAAAAAATTAAAATGTTTAACTCAACCCAACCCAATCCAGCCCAGCCCAGCACTCTTCCATATATACATGTATAAAGTATACATGTATAAAAATACATTATATACAAATATATATTTATATATATATATACATATATATATATAAATATATATTTTTTTTTAATAATATATCAATTGCAACTGTTCGTTTTCCCGTGTCCAGGTCCAGCGGCTACACACAACTCATCAGCCGGTGGGTTCTAGGCGTGCTCAATGAGTCCTGCTCTATAGAACCGGCTCCTCTTTGAAGTGATAACCGGATAGTGCTTTCGTATGATAATGATTATAGTTTTCCGTCAGTGTCTAGAGATGACCAATGCATCTGCAGAGGAAAATACGTGTATTTCTAAAAGAGAAATAGAAGAAACAAGCATTAAGGAGAGAGATATAATATAATACATA
>NW_004798382.1:68793-70015 GCF_000002075.1 Aplysia californica
TTATTATTATTATTATTATCGCCATCATCGTCAATATTATTATCATTATTTTTAAAAGCACCCCATAAACGTCCCGTCTTGTCTTGTAGCGTCGTCATGTCGAATGATCAGAAACTTTGTAGAATGCGTGTCCCATGTAATTTACCGTTTTAACTCATTGAGCACGTTAATTCAACAAAGCGTTAACGACAGACATACTGTCCTGGGGCACTTAAGAAGCATAGTTTCGTTATTCACTGACATTTTTAAGTTCGATTTTCTTTTGTCTTATACTTATATATTAAAAGGCAAACTGCAACGCGCATACTATGAAATAGCAAATTCGTCTCTCTGATTTGTGTAGTTTAATTCGAAAAGTTTCTCATCATCGCTTTTGGTCTGTCGGCGTGTCCACAAATGTCTTAAAGAGTTAATATTGGTGCTTTTTCCTAAAGTGATACATTACAGAATGATACACCATGATACACGATACTTTGTTGCCTTGATTCTGAATTTGAGAACTTTTTTTTTTCTCCAAAAGTGATACCTCACAGAAACACCATGATACGAGATCCTCTGTTGCCTGGATTCTGAATCTGAGAACTTTTTTTCTCCTAAAATATCACCATGATACGAGACCCTCTGTTGCCTCAATGCTGAATCTGAGAACTTTCTCTTTTGTACTCATGGTGGACAAAGAAATTTGATAACTGTTTCTATTGTCAGTTCGACTGTCTCTAGTGTTAGATAGATCGACTTTTTTTCACCACTTTTGTTCCTTCAGAACTGGTAATTTATTTGATGATATTTATCAACTACTTGACCCTTCTGCGTTCATCCGAGGCTGGTTTGAGCGATCCTGCCTCCTCCTCCCTTCGGCTACGTCCATCTCTCGTGTCATCGGTGTCCGACTATAAACGTCTATGTGCGTGACATTGCTTTAAAAAAAAAACTAAATAAAAAATTTTAAAAACCGTAACCCTTTTTCCTATTTTTTCTAGAATTTATCAAAACTATGTGGCAGACTCGTCATCATCGTTGTTGTTGTTGTTGTTGTTGTTGTTGTTGTTGTTGTTGTTGTTTTTAATTGTGTTGTTTTTTGTTTGGTTTGGTTTGGTGTCAAACCCCTTGGTCTTAATCACTCAAAATATCCGGAAATGTCAGATGGAGCTTTGTAATTCTAAGGTAGTGAAAAGTTGTTTACGGTTGGTGAATTATTTGATTTGAGACACGCACCCCTCCC
>NW_004798382.1:71210-74747 GCF_000002075.1 Aplysia californica
GGAAAACGAAAAAAAAAAAAAATCCAAAAATCAAAACAAAGAGAAACAAATGTTGCCTGCTGCTTGTTTCTATTTTGATAAATGCTTATTCTCATATCCGGTTCGTTTTCGAGGGAAACAATATAAGTGGGTGTGTCGGCGGGCGTTGGCTGCTGTAACGGTGGACAAATTTACGGGGAGATCGTTTTTCGACACTACTCCTTCAACCTCACAAACAAACACCAGACAAAGGGGCTCTCGCGGTCTAGAGGATACGGTGTGCGCATCTCATTCAATAGGTCCCAGATTAGAAACCTGACAGCGAAGGAAAATGTTCTTCTCTAAAATGTTCTCCTTTCACCTCCTTTCCTGCTCTCTGACCATGTCCTGTCGTCTGCTTTCGACCGTTCTTTCTGCCTCCCATCTCCACCCCACCCCCTTTGCCCCCCTCCTCTGGGCTCCTGATTCTTTCTGTAGCCTTTCTACGGCTACTCCATAGCTCCTTCTTCTTCTGTCTTTCAACCACACTCCTGATCTTCCAGTAGGTAAGATCTAACACTTAGCCTTCTTGGATAAGGGCGAACAATCTCGGAGGTCCCATGCGTGAAGTTGCCCACATTAAACATCCCTTGGTAGTCCTAAAATTGTTAAAAGTAGGATTCGGCCGCAACCAGGCAGAACTCAAAATTCCAGCAAAACTGAAAATGTTTAACCCTATCCGTACGCCCTGGGGTCTTTTCGAAACCCCGGGTTGTATTCTTCACATTTTAGAATACTTATAGTTCGAAGATCTCTTTGAAACTTTCAGGATTTCTCGAAAAATCATTTTGATAGACTGCTACTGCTATGCAAAGCGTACATGTTGGATTAACGAGTAAATTTCCTCTTTGGAAAATGGGGCACAGAGTTCCCCACGTCGTGTAGATACCATAGTAAAACACGACGTACGGATAGGGTATATGCACCGCGCGATCATATGACTTAATGCAGTTGTGAGCACCATAAAACACTTACCAACAAAAAAAAAAGCTAAGAAAAAAAGAACATCAGACGGGCATAAAGAATAGTGACCTGTGTCTGTGGTGTAGTGGTTGCTCGCTACGCCGCTGTATAAGTACAAGGCGTGAGTTCGATGTTCGTGCGGGGAGAAACGTTATTGAGTATCTCTTCAATCGCTCCTTGTACGTAAGTTTATTCAGTGTTTAAGGGCATTGGCCCACATCCCATCAAATCACATAAAACACTCATTTGCGAATCATTTTACTTATCTAGACTTTTTAGAACTGGTTAGCTACATTTTCCCAAAACGAATTATTTTATGCCAATTACATACTAAATATGTAACCAAATCAAGAAGAAATCCTATTACTTATTAGTGCAGTCAAAAAATTCGTGGCGCAACTTATCTTTAAATATCTCTATGACAGGTGAATCAATTCACCCATACTTTGCACAGCAGTTTGTCTCAATTTGTCTTAACTTAATCATATTTTTTTCAGAACAACTGAGGCTAAACTTAAAAACTTTTTTTCATAAATTTATATAAAATACATGTACTACAAACCTCCTTCTCGCGGAAAATAGAATTGTTCACAACACTTCCCGCTTCTCCCACACATTTTGTATACGCATTATTGCTTACGTCACAGCTCACCAATGACGCTTTTTAGTGGGAAAACTAGTCACTAAAAATTAATTCTTAAAGTGAACACTTTTTTGCACTCAAAGTTCCAAAACATGATTTCGATAAAGATAATCTCGTGATTATTTTTTTTAAATAACAGACTTGCTTTTAGAAGCGATATCGTCCCACCCAGCTGTAAACCTTTTAAAATCAGTAGAAACCACCCACTTGGGTTTTTAATTAGTATTTATTAAGGAATTTTATAGAATATTATAGTATACAGGTCTTTACAAAAGTATTGATCTATTAAGACAGATTGATACAAGTCCCTGTGCAAAAGCTGAAGAAAGTAATTGAGGAGATATTATTTGACAGTAAGTTGCGCATTTTTGACCGCACTATAGTTGGAAGTGTCGAATCGTTGTAATAATCTAAATTCTTCTACACCGGTTATCTACATCTCCCAAAATTCATTATTTGAAACCGATTATTCCCTTGAGTTCTATCCAATTCATGAGGAAATGGTTGCTTTGCCATGCCAAGTTGGAAGTGCCGAACCATTGTGTGTGTGTGTGTGTGTGTGTGTGTGTGTGTGTGTGTGTGTGTCAGTGTGTGTGGTTGTGTGTGTGTGAGTGCGTGTGGTTGTGTGTGAGAGTGTGTGTGCGTGTGTGTGTGTGTGTGTGTGTGTATGTGTGTGTGTGTGTGTGAAAGAGAGAGAGTGTGTGTGTGTGGGTGTGGGTGTGTGTGTGTTTGTGTATGTGGTTGGGTGTGTGTTTGTCTTTGTGTGTGTGTGTGTGTGTGTGTGTGTGTGTGTGTGTGTGTTTCAGTGTTTGTGTCAGTGTGTGTGGTTGTGTGAATATGTGTGTGTATCTAAATTCTTTTACACCGGTTAGCTACATTTCCCAGAACTCATTATTTCAAACCGATTATTTCCTTGAATTTCTATCGAATTTATGAGGAAACGGTTGCTCGGTCACACCCAGTTGCAAGTACTGAATCATTTTACTAATCTAAATTCTTTTACACCGGTTACCTACATCTCCCCAAGACTCATTATTTCAAACCGATTATTCCCTTGAATTTTATCCAATTCATGAGGAAATGGTTGCTTGGCCATGCCTAGATGGAAGTGCGAATCATTGTACTAATCTAAATTCTTTTACACCGGTTACAAGCTTCATTTCTCAAAACTCACTCATTATTTCAAACCGATTCTTCCCTTGAATTTTTATCCAATTCAGGAGGAAATGGTAGCTCTATGACACCCAGTTGCAAGTGCCGAATCCAGATTTTTAGAACTGGTTAGCTACATTTCCCACAACTCACTATTTCAAACCGATTCTTCCCTTGAATTTTATCCAGTTCATGAGGAAAAGGTTGCTTGGTCATGCCTTGTTGGAAGTTTCGAATCATTGTGCTAATCTAAATTCTTTTACACCTGTTATAAGCTACATTTCCAAAAACTCACTCATTATTTCAAACCGATTCTTCCCTTGAATTTTATCCAATTCAGGAGGAAATGGTTGCTCAGTCACGTCCAGTTGCAAGTGCCGAATCATTTTACTAATCTAGATTTTTTAAACTGGTTAAACCGCATTATTTGAAACCGATTATTCCCTTGAAGTATATCCAATTCATGAGGAAATGGTTGCTTGGTCACGTCCAGTTGCAAGTGTCTCGCCGAGCGCGTCCGGCAAGGACAGGAGGGGATCAAGGGTGCATAAAGCTGTAGGTTTTCAAGTTAAGTAACTCTGACACCCTGTCAGGGCCCGTAATCCGCGGTTGTCAGGGACGCGGGGTTGTGGGGATCGTGAGAGACTGTGGGGAGCAGAGGTGAGGCCCTGTCATGACGTGTCATTCTGTGTGTGTCTGAGTGTGGGTGTGTGTGTCTCAATGTGTGTGTGTGTGTGTGTGTGTGTCAATGTGTGTGTGTG